>NW_015507902.1:27586-28945 GCF_001515645.1 Sinocyclocheilus grahami | reverse complement strand
GACAGCCCCACAACATTACTGCTCTAGAGGAGATCTGGATGGAGGAATGGGCCAAAATACCAGCAACAGTGTGTGACAACCTTGTGAAGACTTACAGAAAACGTTTGACCTCTGTCATTGCCAACAAAGGGTATATAACAAAGTATTGAGATGAAATTTTGTTATTGACCAAATACTTATTTTCCACCATAATTTGCAAATAAATTCTTTAAAAATCCTACAATGTGATTTTCTGGATTTTTTTTCCTCATTTTGTCTCTCATAGTTGAGGTATACCTATGATGAAAATTACAGGCCTCTCTCATCTTTTTAAGTGGGAGAACTTGCACAATTGGTGGCTGACTAAATACTTTTTTGCCCCCCTGTATTACCATGTTTTTTTTTTTTTTTTTTGTAACTTGTGTAGCTTTTGAAAAATATTCAGTAGTTTGTGTCTTGGCACACAATAGTTTCACTTCTGCTTTTATTATTCTTATTTGAATGAACTAATCTATTAAATGAATAAATGTAAAAGTGGAAGTAGCTTCCAAAACTGTATATATCATAGTCCTCTTATTGTTGAAGTCACAAATGTCAAATAATGTCAACACTGCAAAGTTAACCGATAAATTGTGTCCATAAGACAGTTGTTTCTGTTCAAATAAGTAAGGTATTCAGCACAGCACACTACTTTGAGATGTTTTCAGATATGAATGATTGGTGCTAGGGACAGTCGGTGCAGGTGCAACACTTTTCCTGATCCCACTGCATGGTGTTTTCTGCGTTTGCTTATACTAGATGAGTAGTGGTAGTTCAACAGACCTTACTGTTGTCATGGTAATGTCAAACCTGATTGTGCCTGCACTGCATCTATTTGCACTGTTTAATTTTGCAGTTCAATTTTCACACTCAAACTTGGGTAGTTTAATTATTAGCATGGTTTTAATTTATGCATGTTTGTTAAAGAACCCGCTTTTGCTGATTGCTGTATTCTTGTCTTTGATGCTTTAGAAGGACTCTCCACCTCTTGTTCTCGTGTTGCTTTGTTTCCCGTTCTAGTTCTACCCACACTGAATTCTAATTGGTCTAAATTACAGATCCCCTCACCTAATAGCGTTTTATGTATTTTGTGATAGTGCAAACCTTCTTTAATTTTGTAATAGATATTTTAATCTAGGATTGTGCAGTGTTTGCTTTAATTTTGAAAATATTAATTATAAAAGTGTAATTCAATCTGTTTTCACAAACATGCTTATATTAGTTTGTAAAAGTCCCAGTTAATAAGATTATTGCAAGTAAATCCAACCAGCTACATTAAATAAAAGATTTACCATGCCGCAGATTAGAGGAGTGAGACCGAGTGCTTTATTCTTCCTCCAC
>NW_015507902.1:26533-27576 GCF_001515645.1 Sinocyclocheilus grahami | reverse complement strand
TGCTTCAGCCAGGATAAAGAGTATGAAAAGTGCTCTGAGTTGCTGTAGAAAACCCCCAAAAAATTGAGCAACAACCAAAACGTGGCTGGAGACGTGCTTATTTTTGAAAATGCAAACTGATTGTCTGCCAGCAGGAGGCGCTTTTTTTTTTGTGTGATAAAACTAGCGGTTTCCCCAGTAATGGCTGTACTCAAACCAGCTCCGCTCATGAATGCTACTTTATCAGATCAAATGAAAATGCCATCGAAACTTTTCTGAAGACATTAGGTTCCCTTCAGAGATGCATTCATATAAAACATCCACGCTTCGTTTTGATTTTGAAACGTGCAGTGCTCATGTTTATTCAACGAAGTCAAACGCCACAAATAAATCAATGTATGGGAAACACTAGCAATGTATATCGAAATATCGAAAATGTGTTTAAAAATCATATCACCGTTATTGAAAAAAAATTATATTGCGATACATATTGCTATTGAATTATTGTCCAGCCCTAGCTTGAGGTCATGAACAGATGGCCGGACATTCTCCTTCAGGATTTTTTGGTAAACAGCAGAATTCATGGTTCCATTTATCACAGCACTGTTAGCCATACATTTGTACATTCTCTAACACGCATATTTTGGTTACACATTTCATTTAAAAGCCTGTAAAAGCTGTAAATACCATTATGTCCTCCTGTTTTTTTTTTACAGTAATAACAGTTATAGGAGCATTAAATAGTTAACAAAGAAATAATTTTGAACAAAATACATTCTAATGCTCATTATATTAGCGTTAGCCGCACTTATGCTAACGATTAGCTATGTATACGCTAACGGCGATGTTTATTTCAATCCGAAATTCAAATTAAAATATGGAATAATATTCATAACAGAAGCTCTAAATATTAAAAATGTAATTGAAACTTACCTGCTTGAACTTGATCGGGGTGTTTTGTTAGTTTGATGCGTTTCCTCCTCTTGAGGTCGCCACTGCTTTTAAGAAGAGGTTGCCAGGTTTTCACAACAAAACCCGCCGAATTGCGTCTCGAGGGGGTCCCC
>NW_015507902.1:13960-25829 GCF_001515645.1 Sinocyclocheilus grahami | reverse complement strand
AAAATATGGAATAATATTCATAACAGAAGCTCTAAATATTAAAAATGTAATTGAAACTTACCTGCTTGAACTTGATCGGGGTGTTTTGTTAGTTTGATGCGTTTCCTCCTCTTGAGGTCGCCACTGCTTTTAAGAAGAGGTTGCCAGGTTTTCACAACAAAACCCGCCCAATTGCGTTTCGAGGGGGTCCCCCATTAAAAATCGTGTTCCGAGGATAAAATACGCATGTTTTGGCGGTGTTCCCCTGGTAAAATTTGCATTCCAGGGGCTAAATATCACGTTAATGTGGTCGTTTTTCAACCCGCGGACATGAAAAACAACCCGCGGCAACAGTGTTAAAGCAGCCCAATTATGTGAGAAAACTGCGGACTTGGCAACACTGGAAGAGGATAGCTTTCAGATAGCGCATCAAGAACCGGGTTGACCGGGTACTCGCTACCACCGGTACTTAATAAAACCTGGTACCGTAACGTTTTCATTTTTTTTTGTACCGACTTGGTACCAAAATACCGGGTCTTTTGACAACACTACTTTCTATTAATCAAAAATTCTGAAAAAATGTATCAGGGTTTCCACAAAAATATTAAGCAGCATAACGTTTTAAAAAATGTATAATAAGAATAAAAGAAAAAATCAGCATATTAGAGTGCTTTCTGAAAGATCATGTGACCCTTAAGACTAAAGTAATGGCTGCTGATAATTTAGCTTTGCCATAACATGAATAAATGATATTTTAAAGGGGTCATATGATGCTGCTAAAAAGAACATAATTTTGTATATTTGGTGTAATGAAATGTGTTTATGTGGTTTAAGGTTAAAAAACACATTATTTTCTACATACTGTACATTATTGTTTCTCCTCTATGCCCCGCCTTTCTGAAACGTGTTGATTTTTACAAAGCTCATCAGTCTTATAAAGCGAGGTGTGCTCTGATTGGCCAGCTATCCAGTGCGTTGTGATTTGCCGAATTCTCAAGTGTTTGACGGAAATGTTATGTCCCTTACCATATTGTGATGCCTGCGGCAACCACATGTAACGACCCCGGGCTGGACTCCGCTTCGTCCACAGTGAAAGCCGATCTGGCGATCGACAGCGCGAAGTTGAAGTATTTCCTCAGCGACCAGCACGGATCAGCTCCAGGCATGACGAAGCGATATCGTCCTCTTTTGGAAGGCCAAAAAAGTAGTTTCGCTTTCACAACGAAGCACACAGCGCCTGTATTTTTTTTATTAAATAAATGCAGCCTTGGTGAGCACAAGAGACTTCTTTTTTTTTTTAAATTGTGAAATCTTACTGACCTCAAACTTTTGTAAAGTTATTAATGCGTTTTCTATTTGTTTATATAAATTAGGGTGAGTTTATATTTTTATTAGCGTACATTTTAACACTTTACTCAGAAGGGAAAAACTTAAAGGGATAGATAACACCAAAACAAAAAGAAAATTCTGTCATTAATTACTCACCCTCATGTCATTCCAAACCCGTAAGACCTTCATTCATCTTCGGAACACAAATTAAGATATTTGTGATGAAATCCGAGAGCTTCCTGACCGTAGCTTCATAAAATGATGGTTGAACCACATATAATTAATTAATTTCTGTATAATTATATATACAGTGGGTACGGAAAGTATTCAGACCCCCTTAAATTTTTCACTCTTTGTTATATTGCAGCCATTTGCTAAAATCATTTAAGTTAATTTTTTTCCCTCATTAATGTACACACATCACACCATATTGACAGAAAAACACAGAATTGTTGACATTTTTGCAGATTTATTAAAAAAGAAAAACTGAAATATCACATGGTCCTAAGTATTCAGACCCTTTGCTGTGACACTCATATATTTAACTCAGGTGCTGTCCATTTCTTCTGATCATCCTTGAGATGGTTCTACACCTTCATTTGAGTCCAGCTGTGTTTGATTATACTGATTGGACTTGAATAGGAAAGCCACACACCTGTCTATATAAGACCTTACAACTCACAGTGCATGTCAGAGCAAATGAGAATCATAAGGTCAAAGGAACTGCCTGAAGAGCTCAGAAACAGAATTGTGGCAAGGCACAGATCTCGCCAAGGTTACAAAAATTGCAAGTAAATCCAACCAGCTACATTAAATAAAAGATTTACCATACCGCAGATTAGAGGAGTGAGACCGAGTGCTTTATTCTTCCTCCACACTTTCATTTCTGTGAATTAAAGTAACTAAAATTGTAATAAACTAGTAAAGCAAAAGCATAGAAAAATCCATCAGCATTTGCCTGCGTGCGTCTCTGTGTGCATGTTTTTAAATGTAGAGCGCCCAACATACACACAAAGATGTAGGTTAAAGCTGTCAGATGGTATGTTTTCATCCTGATTACTGGTATCATACAAGCTGTAATCAAATGCAAAAACCCACGACTAAAATGTAATTTGCTCCATTTCCTAATGTATGGAAAAATGCTCATGCTGATCACTTAGTTGCTTGGAAGCCAGCTGAATTGACAGACCTCCCTCTTAATATGAGGGTAATCACTGACTTGCATGAATTAGTCAAAAACCCTAATAGCTTCTCAATTCAGTTTGGAATAATGCAGTTTCTTTAGCTTGTACGATGATTGCATGAGCATGCCTGTGTTTTCTTTAAAGGTGTTTGCGCTGATTGTACAGTACTCTGACACCTGGTTTCTTAGCCGTAGTTGTCAGACTTCTCTTTACTGCTTCCGCATACTTGGGTTATACTCTCCCAACAATTTTCCACATAATTATCGGGTTTTGTTTGACATGTGTTTTGTGTTATGGGACCCGTGATCCTTTTCTCATGTCAACAGTACAGTGTTATACAGTAAGGTTTGGATAATTTAACGCTGATAAGTCTCAGACCAAAAAAAAAACATCATGCTATTTTTTTCATGATTAATATTCTGTGTTTCGTTTGTATTCAGTTTTACATTTGTTCCTTTGCAAGACTGCAACCTGGGGTCAGAAGAGGTGAAAAAAAATACTATGGAGACTATTGGAAAATCAAGTTCATACTCAAGGGTGCAATTACACTGAATAGCAAAGAGAAGCTAGGGTGTAGCACAGTGGTTTTCAAACAGATTCTGAGTTTACGTTGATTTTAAACCTGTAAAACAGAAGCATGTGGCTTTTGTGTGTGTTATCAATTTGTGCACAAGCAGAATATGTGCATGAATGAAGACACCAAACAGAGGTAGATTTCAATCGCAGTGTTTTTTTTTTTATCACTGTCCAAGTAAACACAGTTTTAAAATAACATTGATCTCTTTATTTCTCCAACTGCATAAGAATCCACTGCCCTCATTTTAAGCCAGACTTGTTTGCATGCTGTCAAAGCTGACACTATAATTTAGAGTTGTTCAGATCCCGTCTCTCTATAGTTGTCACTTAGAGCATGTTGCTGCAACTATAGCTTCTTTGTGCAGTGTTGAAATTAGCCCTGCTGCATTGGACTATTTCTTTCTTAACCCTGTAATGCCAGACATATGAAATAATAGTCCATTTTTTTTCATCAGAATTTAGATTTTTTTTTTAAACGGGACAGTTTTATTAAACATTTAGACAAAATATAAAAAAAAGAGTTTTTTTGTGTAGTATCATATTTGATACATCAGGCTTTTATGGCCCAGTAGGTATGATATAGGATGCATTCAGATGCCCAAACTGAGCAAAAATATACAATTTGGTGACTTGCTGGTAATTATTTGGCTAAAAAGTAAGATAAAATCCTTATAGCTTCTAATGTAAGTCAATTAAATTTTTAGGAGCTTACTTACCTAAAATGCATATAAATATCATTTGTCACTCTGTATCGCCCAATAATATGTTTTAGGATGATATTTAAGCCTTAGAAGCCAGATGTATCCCTAAGCATTCATCTTGAAATATTACTAACAATTCGAGTTATTCCTAGCTTTACTTTATAAAAAAAAAACAGTAAAGATTTCACAGCAAAAAGACCTGAAGGTGGATGTTTTAGAATTATACCGAATTAAAAATAAATAAATAAATAAATCACTTGCTAAAACAGTTTGAACTATCAATCAGAGGCCAGAAGACATGTAGAAGATTGTGTCCGATTGTGTATCAAAATTTTGATCCTGTAAGTAATTTAAAGGCCTTAGAAATTTGCATATTAAATATAAAAGAGTAAGATTTCTAGGATTAAAGTAAACATCCTGAATCAAGGTATAAAGAATTAATGTGTCAAACAATTTGTTCCCATTTGTGTGTGTGTGTGTATATATATATATATATATATATATATATATATTAGGGATGTGCACAACGACTAATTTGACTGTCGTTTAAACGGAAGTTTTGTATCCAACTAGTCGACTAGTCTAAAAGCAAGAAACCCCCAAAAGATGGTAAGAAAAAAAACTGTGCGTGTATATAATAACAGTATATAATACAGTTGAAATATTTAATCTATGAATCACACTGTCAAATCCCTCAATGAATTCCGCTAAAAATAGGTCACAATTATGCCGTACGCTTGCCTCGCGTTACCATCATTTAATTTTAGGCGTTCGTTAAAAAGAAATAAAAGAGCGCACACTCAACATCAGCCAATGGTAATTTATTAAAATCAGCTGGGGAAATGCAGAACAATGGAAAATCGCAGTGGTGGCGGACTGTACTAGTGAATGACGTGATTGACATTAGCCGACTTTGGCTAGTCTCTAGCTAACGCCTACGTGCCTGTATTGGATATGATTACGCATCGCTCCAGTAGAGTTATTGTAAGCAGACCTCCCTCTTAATATGAGGGTAATCACTGACTTGCATGAATTAGTCAAAAACCCTAATAGCTTCTCAATTCAGTTTGGAATAATGCAGTTTCTTTAGCTTGTACGATGATTGCATGAGCATGCCTGTGTTTTCTTTAAAGGTGTTTGCGCTGATTGTACAGTACTCTGACACCTGGTTTCTTAGCCGTAGTTGTCAGACTTCTCTTTACTGCTTCCGCATACTTGGGTTATACTCTCCCAACAATTTTCCACATAATTATCGGGTTTTGTTTGACATGTGTTTTGTGTTATGGGACCCGTGATCCTTTTCTCATGTCAACAGTACAGTGTTATACAGTAAGGTTTGGATAATTTAACGCTGATAAGTCTCAGACCAAAAAAAAAACATCATGCTATTTTTTTCATGATTAATATTCTGTGTTTCGTTTGTATTCAGTTTTACATTTGTTCCTTTGCAAGACTGCAACCTGGGGTCAGAAGAGGTGAAAAAAAATACTATGGAGACTATTGGAAAATCAAGTTCATACTCAAGGGTGCAATTACACTGAATAGCAAAGAGAAGCTAGGGTGTAGCACAGTGGTTTTCAAACAGATTCTGAGTTTACGTTGATTTTAAACCTGTAAAACAGAAGCATGTGGCTTTTGTGTGTGTTATCAATTTGTGCACAAGCAGAATATGTGCATGAATGAAGACACCAAACAGAGGTAGATTTCAATCGCAGTGTTTTTTTTTTATCACTGTCCAAGTAAACACAGTTTTAAAATAACATTGATCTCTTTATTTCTCCAACTGCATAAGAATCCACTGCCCTCATTTTAAGCCAGACTTGTTTGCATGCTGTCAAAGCTGACACTATAATTTAGAGTTGTTCAGATCCCGTCTCTCTATAGTTGTCACTTAGAGCATGTTGCTGCAACTATAGCTTCTTTGTGCAGTGTTGAAATTAGCCCTGCTGCATTGGACTATTTCTTTCTTAACCCTGTAATGCCAGACATATGAAATAATAGTCCATTTTTTTTCATCAGAATTTAGATTTTTTTTTTAAACGGGACAGTTTTATTAAACATTTAGACAAAATATAAAAAAAAGAGTTTTTTTGTGTAGTATCATATTTGATACATCAGGCTTTTATGGCCCAGTAGGTATGATATAGGATGCATTCAGATGCCCAAACTGAGCAAAAATATACAATTTGGTGACTTGCTGGTAATTATTTGGCTAAAAAGTAAGATAAAATCCTTATAGCTTCTAATGTAAGTCAATTAAATTTTTAGGAGCTTACTTACCTAAAATGCATATAAATATCATTTGTCACTCTGTATCGCCCAATAATATGTTTTAGGATGATATTTAAGCCTTAGAAGCCAGATGTATCCCTAAGCATTCATCTTGAAATATTACTAACAATTCGAGTTATTCCTAGCTTTACTTTATAAAAAAAAAACAGTAAAGATTTCACAGCAAAAAGACCTGAAGGTGGATGTTTTAGAATTATACCGAATTAAAAATAAATAAATAAATAAATCACTTGCTAAAACAGTTTGAACTATCAATCAGAGGCCAGAAGACATGTAGAAGATTGTGTCCGATTGTGTATCAAAATTTTGATCCTGTAAGTAATTTAGAGGCCTTAGAAATTTGCATATTAAATATAAAAGAGTAAGATTTCTAGGATTAAAGTAAACATCCTGAATCAAGGTATAAAGAATTAATGTGTCAAACAATTTGTTCCCATTTGTGTGTGTGTGTGTATATATATATATATATATATATATATATATATTAGGGATGTGCACAACGACTAATTTGACTGTCGTTTAAACGGAAGTTTTGTATCCAACTAGTCGACTAGTCTAAAAGCAAGAAACCCCCAAAAGATGGTAAGAAAAAAAACTGTGCGTGTATATAATAACAGTATATAATACAGTTGAAATATTTAATCTATGAATCACACTGTCAAATCCCTCAATGAATTCCGCTAAAAATAGGTCACAATTATGCCGTACGCTTGCCTCGCGTTACCATCATTTAATTTTAGGCGTTCGTTAAAAAGAAATAAAAGAGCGCACACTCAACATCAGCCAATGGTAATTTATTAAAATCAGCTGGGGAAATGCAGAACAATGGAAAATCGCAGTGGTGGCGGACTGTACTAGTGAATGACGTGATTGACATTAGCCGACTTTGGCTAGTCTCTAGCTAACGCCTACGTGCCTGTATTGGATATGATTACGCATCGCTCCAGTAGAGTTATTGTAAGCCAATTTGACATTACACAGTTTACTCAAAACTTTTCCGTTTCCTTCTAATTCAAAATAATCCCACAGCTTGCTCGTCTTTCGCTGGTCACTTGAGCTCGCCACAACTGACACGAAGAAAACTCATGCGAGGTCTGAGGTAAAAATTTAGTTTATGTCCAGATACACTTTTAAAATAATGGATTATTTATCAAATGTTTTATTTTAACTTATTTAAAATGTTTTAAATGTAACAATGGTAATTTGATGGTAACATAAAATGATGGTAATTTGAATGATGATTTTTTTTCTTTCTTTTTCTGTCGTGTAATCGACACGTCGACTAGTAGGAGCTGTATCGTTTAGTCGACTAGACTCGCACATCCCTAATATATATTTATACAGTATATATACATATATTGCAGCCAAGAAAAACTGAAAATATCACATGGTCCTAAGTATTCAGACCCTTTGCTCAGTATTTAGTAGAAGCACCCTTTTGATCTAATACAGCCATGAGTCTTTTTGGGAAAGATGCAACAAGTTTTTCACACCTGGATTTGGGGATCCTCTGCCATTCCTCCTGGCAGATCCTCTCCAGTTCTGTCAGGTTGGATGGTAAACGTTGGTGGACAGCCATTTTTAGGACCCCCCAGAGATGCTCAATTGGGTTTAAGTCAGGGCCCTGGCTGGGCCATTCAAGAACAGTCACAGAGTTGTTGTGAAGCCACTCCGGTCTCAAGATGACTTAAAAACAACTACAAATCAAGATATTTCCTAATTTAATTAACCCCAAACTTCTGTAATTCTGCAATATAATTATTAGTAATTATTTTAATTACTTCATCTAATTTTAACGCTTCTAATTTCTGTATGTTTTTTTTAAAGGATGAGGGACCTTTAAATATTCTTGTTGACTGTGGGGGACCTTGAAGTCAAAAAGGAGGAGAACCACTGCATTAGAGTAAAATTCTATCATCTTCTTTGGTCAGTTTTCTTTTTCAGGTCACCTGAAAACCTGAACTAAGAACTGTGCAGCATAACTAGACACATGGGATCTCTTTTCTGATATTGTAAAACAAATCTACAGGACTGGTCCTCAACATGTTGGAAGTGCACTTTAACTGGTCAGCAAACACTACCCCCAGGTTTCTTCCTCACAGTTGTATTGTTGAACCCTAAAGGTAGTGATCCTTCGTTTAGGCCGAGATGTCTGAAATCACAGATACAAGTCGAGATCATAGGGTTGTCAGATTGAAACGATGGGTAGTCTTGCATACATTCTGCAATTAAAGGACAAGCTGTGTGCCTTTATCATAGAGCCCATTGTGTTCATCGAGACTTATAGGGGACAAAGTACTGAGCCCTGAGGCACTCCATACATATTTACCCAGCACATTCATGTATGCTTACAAACTATGCAGTGAGACATCAAAACTCAGACGGCTGAAGTCTGAGCCATGGGTTGTCTCGAAGACAGCATTCAAAGTGTTCATACTGACAAAAGACCTCCCATAACCAGGTCAGCAGCCAGCCAGCACAGGTAGCTGATTGGCGCCAGGGAAAAGTCATACCCTTGATATAAAGAGAGAGACATACACACACACACACGCACACAAGTATACACATGATTGTTTGCCTGGTGAAGCTAAATTAAAAACATTTGAATTTATTTTAACTTGTTTATTTTAATGTATAAAGAACTCTGTTTTGGTTATATCGGGCATCATAACATTGCTTGTTTGTTTTTGTGTGTGTTTGTATTGATAAATCATGTTGATTTCTCTGGGTAAACTCTTGTGATAATGGGTATGAAGTCTTGCCATACTCATGATATTCTTTTACTAAAAGCAAATGCAAAGATGGGAGATGAGAAAATCCCTCCCACTGTTTTTCTCCCATAAGCAGGTTGTTTACCTTCAGGCTGACTGTGTGTGCGTGCACATACGCGTGGGAGAGTATGTGTGCCGAGCATGTGAGGGGACTGCAGGCCTCCCAGGGCTTTCATAGTTTGTTTGTGTGCTTAAGGAAGTGTGAGGAGATTTTACATGTTAGCATGGAGAGTGAGTGACCATTGTGAGCGCAGATTAAAGTGTTCACATTTTAAAATGTTATTGTGGATGTAGTGAGGATGATGGTTGAGGTTTTTTGTACTAGTAGAATGAGTGAGATCCTCTTGAATTTTAAGAGTTCTTCACACTGTGCTCTCCATGGATATTTAATCAGTGTTAAATAGGGAAAAGCTATTCTATTGCTTCTAGCTATGCAAGCTCACTTTCACTCAATGCTGCATTCTGAAATTCACATTGAGACACAAATATGGATTGCATTCTCAGTGTTACCACAGGGGGTGCTATAATAGACTTTAGAGCAGTGGTTCTCAAACAAGGGGGCTGGGGCCCACTAGGGGCCTCAGCAAACTTCCAAGGGGTCTCAAGATGACTTAAAAACAACTACAAATCAAGATATTTCCTAATTTAATTATAATTATTAGTAATTATTTTAATTACGTCATCTAATTTTAACGCTTCTAATTTCTGTATGTTTTTTTTTTTTTAAAGGATGAGGGACCTTTAAATATTCTTGTTGACTGTGGGGGACCTTGAAGTAAAAAAGGAGGAGAACCACTGCATTAGAGTAAACTTCTATCATCTTCTTTGGTCAGTTTTCTTTTTCAGGTCACCTGAGAACCTGAACTAAGAACTGTGCAGCATAACTAGACACATGGGATCTCTTTTCTGATATTGTAAAACAAATATACAGGACTGGTCCTCAACATGTTGGAAGTGCACTTTAACTGGTCAGCAAACACTACCCCCAGGTTTCTTCCTCACAGTTGTATTGTTGAACCCTAAAGGTAGTGATCCTTCGTTCAGGCCGAGATGTCTGAAATCACAGATACAAGTCGAGATCATAGGGTTGTCAGATTGAAACGATGGGTAGTCTTGCATACATTCTGCAATTATAGGACAAGCTGTGTGCCTTTATCATAGAGCCCATTGTGTTCATCGAGACTTATAGGGGACAAAGTACTGAGCCCTGAGGCACTCCATACATATTTACTCAGCACATTCATGTATGCTTACAAACTATGCAGTGAGACATCAAAACTCAGACGGCTGAAGTCTGAGCAGTGGGTTGTCCCGAAGACAGCATTCAAAGTGTTCATACTGACAAAAGACCTCCCATAACCAGGTCAGCAGCCAGCCAGCACAGGTAGCTGATTGGCGCCAGGGAAAAGTCATACCCTTGATATAAAGAGAGAGACATACACACACACACGCACACAAGTATACACATGATTGTTTGCCTGGTGAAGCTCAATTAAAAACATTTGAATTTATTTTAACTTGTTTATTTTAATGTATAAAGAACTCTGTTTTGGTTATATCGGGCATCATAACATTGCTTGTTTGTTTTTGTGTGTGTTTGTATTGATAAATCATGTTGATTTCTCTGGGTAAACTCTTGTGATAATGGGTATGAAGTCTTGCCATACTCATGATATTCTTTTACTAAAAGCAAATGCAAAGATGGGAGATGTGTATGAATGCACTGATAAAAATATTTTGCTCGATTTACTTAAAAAAAAAAAAAAAACCTATGTAGATCAAACAAGACTAGTCTTTCTATTCTGTCTGTTGAAAGAAAATTTGCACATAAAGTAAACTTTATTTTAGTCATTTTTTGTGTGTGATCTACATAACTTTAAGAGTTTTAAATGTGTATTTTGATTGAATTCAACTTAATTTTTACATTTCCGTATTACAAATTTCACTTGGGATCTACTTTGTTTTTCCAAATTTGTTAATGTATTTTAAAGATACATGTACTCAAATTTTCTAATTAGCAAGTATTTCTATTGAAAGTATAAATGCAAATAGTTCCTTTTTTTTACAACTATTTACTATTACGTAACTATTATAACTAATATGTTTTCCCCTTAATCCACTCAATACATCTATGGTTCACGTACATGTATGAAATTCGGTAGACACATGTAACATTCCAATATTGAATTTGTCCCAATACTGAGCAAAATCCGAAACCCAACAGGAAGTTATTTTGCATTTTCTCTGCAAATTAACACGGGAAAAAACGGTAAAAGTCCGTAACATAACATAACTTGACCTCATAGAGATTTATTGAGATCAACACCACATTTTGTCAGTCCAATCTAAAGCCCTTTGTGATGTTAAATTGCAAAGATATTGAGTTGAAGGGCGTTTCTGTGGTGGCCTGACAAATTGTGATATTTCACCGTGAAACAGGAAGCTGTTATAATATGTCTGATCTGCCCCAAACTTCACATGTTTGATAAGACTCCTGACCTATAGAGATCTACATGACAGTATTCAACTACAGTCATAGCGCCACCTCCTGGCAACAGGAAGTGACTTTTTTACGCTGTAACAAACTCCTCCTAGAGATTTAATGACATTTGATCAGTCTAATCTAAAAGCCTTTGCGATGTTAAATAGCAAAGATCTTGCGTTTCCATTAAAGGGCGTGTCTGTGGTGGCCTAACAAATTTCAGTGTTTCACCATGGCAAAGGAAGCCTGGTACTCAATGCTATCTTCAGTACAGATATAAGAATGCTACAACTTTAAACTAGCTGCTACAATGTTAAAAGTGCATGCCTCATTTATGATGTCATTTGAAATGAAAACAACTTTTTGTCTGGTCCATGAGCTAACCTCACTACAGTAAACCAATTTATTGAAAGTTACATACTTTATCCAGTGTACTTATCAAGAAAATCACCTGGTGAGGACACAGTGTTATGGTTAGTGACTGACCAATGCAAGAAACCAAAATCATAGCAAAATAATTGAACTATAACCATAATTAAAAATAGTTTCAAATTG
>NW_015507902.1:11610-12125 GCF_001515645.1 Sinocyclocheilus grahami | reverse complement strand
AAAGACTGACATCTTTATTTAACCTAAATCTTTAATTACATTTATAAAATGTAGTTATATAATTCATATACATATCATTTAGTTATATCATTTCATATACATAATTTGACTTAATAATAACCCAATTTGAAGCAAAAACTGAATGTTCTGACTAGCTTTGTGAAATTATACTACATGCCTGAACGAAACAAACAGCAGAGTTCTGAATGAGATGCAGATTCACTCTCTGACAACAGGAGGCGCTCATGGAACGGCAGATACAGCGTTTCCTTGGTTACAGCTGTAAACAAAGCAGCTCTGCACTCTATATATATAATGGATGTCTTCTGCAAGGACAGAGGACCTATATCTGACTGTCATTGCACATTCACACACTCTCAATATGCACACATTGCACATCACATTGTTATTTGCACTCCTTATCCAGCTACCCTGTATAATTATGTACAGTTCTTATTTTATTTGTTTTTAATACAGTAGCTGGTTAGTTCTTTATATGTACATATACAGTGGGG
>NW_015507902.1:9459-10084 GCF_001515645.1 Sinocyclocheilus grahami | reverse complement strand
AATTGGTGGCTGACTAAATACTTTTTTTCCCCACTGTATGTAATCCTAGGGCAAATGTGCATCGTCAGTTACCATCCACTAAAAGTGTTGTTTTTGCCGCTGACAGGCTCAGATTGTTATTATAAGTGTCTGACAACATTATGGAAAGGATCCCTACAGAGATAGACCTTTTTGTTAAAGAGTAAAATCCTTTTTGTTTAACCAGAAACCGCTCCAAAATCGCCATCGGCTTCTTTCTGGCATTATGACTTGCCAAACACCACCTTGTTCCCACTATACATTAATCCAGCTATTATCTTAAGTATTTTTAGAAAAAAAAAAAGCTTATTCTTGGGACCTTATGTGAATTCTTTTAACAAATTTGTTTGTGAAATAGTATAGCAACGTGCATTAAAGCTACAATTAGCATCAATCTACATGACACAATTTAAAAGATTAATATTATGCTTTTACTCAAAATCCACTTTAAACCACCATTGAGTGTTTGAATTAACTTTTGATCGCGATCTAATGTCAGCATTTATAAACATCCATTATTGATATGAAAATCGCACCAATTGCATGAAAATCGCACACAAACCATATACTATCGTAATCGTGTGTTTATTACCTTCTTTTTCACATG
>NW_015507902.1:5987-7900 GCF_001515645.1 Sinocyclocheilus grahami | reverse complement strand
GGGATTAGGGGCCGCTGGAGGTTTTCAACAGACCCACAATAGCAGCCTGTTCAGGCCTTGCAGATCAAAGCGGACTGTGCCTGTGGAGCCAGGCACTGGTCTAGGTGGTGGCCTCCCCGAGTGAAAAAACCAAACACAAGATATGGCTAATGATCTTCTTCAAACTGAAGGGATTGTCAAAGCTCCAGGTAGAGCAGGATTTACTTTAGAGTTTCATTTTAGTTGGCCATCCAAGGTGAACAATTGCTGTTGATGTCACCAAATTAAGGGGAGGTGTACCCTGCTCCAGTGGAACTGGATTAAGTGCTATTATGTAAAAGGTGAAGAAACACTGGCTCTTAATATATTAATTATTTTAGTATTATTATTATTTTCAAACATCTATAGCTTTCATTTTTATTTGATTGAACATCAAGTTGAATTTTTTTATCTGGTGGAATTTAGTGCTGTCCCAAGTGTAGTCTTGCCACAGCTAACCATATTCACTCTGTTTATTACAGTAGTGACCTTGCTTTTCTTCATTACTGAAGTCTTATTAGCTGAAATTCTATCCTAACATGGTTGTATAGTCAATATCAGTAGCTACAAAGTCTTTCGATGTATGAAGGGTTGGATTGTGGACAAGTCAACAGTGTATTGGTTCTGAATACCTGCAGTGGTATGTATGTTTGTCGTATCACCATCACAAAATGCTGTGAATGCTCTTTAGCATTTCCTTATGTGCAGCTTGAATGTGTCCTGTTTCTATGGTTACATACTGCAACTGAAGACACCTGATGCTTGTATTGAACGTTTGCTCAAGTAAACGAGACATAGACAATTGGATGTTGTGATTTTCTAAAATATTTTTTTCAGAATAAAATCTCATTCTCATTTATGAAATATGAATAGAAAATTCAATGTAATAATGATATATTATTTAAATTACAGTTGTCAGTAAATTATTGCTCAAAAGATTGAGGCCACATTTTTTATTAAAATTAAGAAACAATTTCTCATACTTTTATTCATAAAGGACACATTAAATTGATCAAAAGTGACAGTAAAGACATTTATACTGTTCCAAAACATTTCTATTTCAAATAAATGCTGTTCTTTTGAACTGAAGAATTGTTTATTGAACACCAAATCGGCATATTATAATTATTTTTAAAAATATTAAAGTAGAAACAGTTATTTTAAATTGTAATAAGATTTCGCTATATTACTCTTTATTGTTTTTGATCATTAGCAAAACTTATTTTGTACCCCCAGTGATTGTGCAGCAAAAGAGTTTTTTCTAAAACTTTTTAAAAAATACCCTATTGACCCCAATTTTTGAACACTGGTAGTCTTTTTTGATAGTGAATTAAAAAGTGACAGTAAAGACATTTATACTGTTCCAAAACATTTCTATTTCAAATAAATGCTGTTCTTTTGAACTGAAGAATTGTTTATTGAACACCAAATCGGCATATTATAATTATTTTAAAAAATATTAAAGTAGAAACAGTTATTTTAAATTGTAATAAGATTTCGCTATATTACTCTTTATTGTTTTTGATCATTAGCAAAACTTCTTTTGTACCCCCAGTGATAGTGCAGCAAAAGAGTTTTTTCTAAAACTTTTTTAAAAAATACCCTATTGACCCCAATTTTTGAACACTGGTAGTCTTTTTTGATAGTGAATTAAATTTTTTTATTTTACTAAAAGAGCTTGATCAGAGAGCTTGATTTTCATTAAAGGTGACATATCATGAAAATCTGACTTTTCCAGGTTTTAAGTGCTATAATCAGGTCCCCGGTGCATCTACCAACCAAGGCAACGTGAAAAAGATTAACTCAGTAACTTTGTTTTGCTTAAGCCTTTTTCTGCAAGTGTCTGAAAAAACGAGCGTCTGATTTCGCTCCCTTGGTGACGTGGCAAAGGGATC
>NW_015507902.1:3579-5972 GCF_001515645.1 Sinocyclocheilus grahami | reverse complement strand
AGTCCCAGCCTCAGAGGAGACAACAGAGCAGTGCATTTATTTATGTATTTACTGTATATTGCTGCTGCCACACAGATTTCCCAGCTGTTAACCTTCATAGACAGACATAACCGACTGTTTTTGTAACTCGTGTGTTTTTAACGTAAACTTGTGTGCGAATGAGAACTTAGTTTAGTACTCACATGCTGTGATAGCCGCTTTCTGTCCGTGTGTGCTCAGAAAACCATATATCAGAAGTTTAAACTCATATGGTTTAAAACGCATGATTTCAGAGCGATAAACATGCTAATCAGAACCAAAACAGATGTTTTTAGCAGGTCCGAGCTTTAGTGGCGCAGCTCTATTCTGGAAAAGAGGGCGGGGAGCAGCAGCTCATTTGCATTTAAAGAGACAGGCCCGAAAAACAGTGTGTTTCTGCTTCCACTCAAAATAGGCATTTTCAAAATTTTATAATAAATGATCTGTGGAGTATTTTGAGCTGAAACTTCACAGACACATTCTGGGGACACCAGAGACTTGTATTACATATTGTAAAAAGGGGCATAATATGTCTCCTTTAAAGTAATTAGAAGATTTTGTTAATGAAAATAGTATCACAAAAATGTCACCTTTAAAAAAAAAAAAACATAATTCTACATATTGTACATTCAAAATGTATAAATGTGTAATGTTCACTTTGCTGCAGTCCTGCAGTTTTAAAGTTTGTGTTCTTTTAGTTCAGCTAAAAGGCAACGCCAATCTTCGGTTCACATCTTCATGTGATAAGAATTCACAGGGCAGTTCACCAAACTTGAACTTCGCATGAGCTTGTTTCCTGTCTCCCGCGTTTGTATGCGTATGAATGGAAGTCAATGGAATGAAAAGTGTAGTGTGACCAGCCCTTTAGACGCACACAGTATTCTCACGAATGGTGGTTCAGCGGTTTCCTCTTCTAGCAGTTCACAGCATGGGTTAGATCATTGGTCTCAAACTCAATTCCTGGAGGGCCACAGCTCTGCATAGTTTAGCTCCAACCGTAATCAAGCACACCTGATCCAGCTAATCAGGGTATTCAGGATTACTAGAAACTACCAAGCAGGTGTGATTTGGAGCTGGTTGGAGCTAAACCCTGCAGAGCTGTGGCCCTCCAGGAATTGAGTTTGAGACCACTGGGTTAGATGGTAGCGCTGAGTAGATAGCACCACAGATCAAAGAAGGCTTTCAGTTAGCAAGCCCTTTCACAGCAGATTTATGATTCCTCTGCAAGGAGCAATCGATAATGCATATTGCTAGCGGGAATGAGCCGTCACCTCAGTCTGTGCCTGATATGGAGTCATCTGACTGTTCTGCTCAATCAGGTCGAGATATGATGCCTGTCATAGCGTTTACAGTAAAATGGGACTATTTCAGAACTGGTTTAACTTGAAGTTTGCTGGTTTTCCAGAACCTGTTGGTCCGCAGTGGTGCCTGGGATTCTTTTTCTACCATTATTTTGTAGTTCTAGATGATATTATCAAATCAGTTATAAACAACAACATATAGGTATTAGACAGTGACAGCTGCCATTACATACTCATTTTTACTGGATTTCACTGGATGACTTAACTTTATTGTCCTGCGTTGTGATTATTTAGTAGAATGGTTCCTTCGAGCTTGACTCTGTTGGCTGACTTGTAGCTACCCTGTTTTGCAGGTGTGCATATGCTGAAAATGAGTGCTGCAGGGGAGAATGCCCTGGACCCCGACACCCCAGAGTCACGGAAGAGGAAGGGCTCTCCATGTGATACCTCTGGTCTCAGGTGAAGTATAGGATTGTCTTTCTTCTCCAGTTCGGAGTGTTTCACATTACTGAGTGTTTTATAATGTCTTAGAAGTTATGTCATTTATGTAATACAATGACTTACAAGCAGACAGCTGACAATGCAGTCAAGGTTTTTTCAGAGGAAGTGCAGCAAATGGTGAATAGCAGGCAAAAATCTATTTTAACAAGAATGCATGCTTGAAGTGTAAACAATTTGTGTGTGTTCTTGTTAGTTTTATTTTGTGATTAACAAAACCTCAAAACCATAAACAAAACATTTTTTTAAATGGTTAGACATGTTACAAAGACACTTCAGTTTTTAAATCTTTTTTTTGTTTTGTTTAACAATATATATTTTTTAAGTATTTATTAAAATAGCCTTTTAAATACTAGAATAATGGCAAAAGTTAAGATTTTTTAAACCGTTTGTTTACCAGTAAATGATTTTTTAAAATTTGTTTATTAAAAAAAGTTTTTTTTTTTTTATTATTTTAGAATATGGGTGACAATTTAGACACTTTATTTTTCCACAGCATTTGTTTGTTAATTTATCAATAAATTAAAAATAGTTTATAAAGTCTTTTAAATTTTAGAATAGGAGTGACATAGCCCA
>NW_015507902.1:0-3569 GCF_001515645.1 Sinocyclocheilus grahami | reverse complement strand
AATGCATGATATAGGTCCAAAAGTGGGATGTTTTTAGGTGTAATATAGCAGGCCAGCACATTGTTTTGGAAGGTTTCCTTGTGTCAGGGTTGGTTGGAGGAGAACTGGTCTGTCTGGCTGGGTGATACTCTTCCATAGGGCCTTGGTGTACGCTGATGTAATAGCCTGTTTCTACAGCAACCCCACGCAGCGCCCTGACCTGTGTAAGCAGCGCGCCTGCGCACAACCTTGGCGAGGCACTGACCCAGTTTCTCTACCGTCTTCTCCCACACATACACACTTTAACATGCGCTCACACTTGCAACTCATTCGTATGTACATGCACTCGCTCACCCAGGAGCAGCACAACCAAAAACATCCTCCATCCTCACACATGTATGGCAGCCGTTGGTCACACATGCACGGCGCGCTCTGGAGGAAGGGAGAGCTTTTATTTATTTCCCTGGGTAACACAGCACTTGATAAATAAATATATTATTTACATAAATATATGATAAAAATAAATAAATATTATTAAAATGTTATTTTAATGTGTTTTTTTCTTTTATAGAAAATATTATATAATAAAATATTACATTTTTAATGTGTAATGTTTTGTTGTTTTCATATACATTGTAAAGTACAGTGCTTTAGACTTTTGATAATTCTTTCAGTTCTATTCACATATACACTACCATTCAAAAGTTTGGGGTTGATAAGATTTTTTTTATGTTTCTGAAAGAAATCTCTTATGCTCACCGAGGCTGCATTTTTTTTATCAAAATACAGTAAAAACAGTAATATTGTGAAATGTTATTGCTGTTTAAAAAAAAATCAGTTTTAATATATTTTAAAATGTAATTTATTGCTGTGATGCAAAGCTGAATTTCCAGCAGTCATAAATCCTTCAGAAATCATTCTAATATGCTGATTTCTTTTCAAGAAAGGAATATTATTGGTTAATGTTGAAAACAGTTGTGCTGCTTAATATTTTTGTGGAAACCATGATGCATTTTTCCCCAGGATTCTTTAATGAATAGATACTTCAAAAGAACAGCATCTATTTATCCTTGCACACATACAATAACAGGGCTTCAGACAAAAACATCGAGTAAGGAGCCATTGGCTCCTATAAGAAAAAAACTTAGGCGCCAAATTATTTTTTCATTCATACGGTCATGTGTTTATGTCTCATCTTTTCTTGACTTTATCAGCATTTTAATCCATCTTGTAGATGACCTGGGAACTAAGGTTCACTTAAAGTGGGAACTTAATGTCTTTTTCAACTTGAAATATACAGTCACAAAGAATTGTTCATTACACATAATCTGTACCAATGTCGTGGACCATA
The DNA here is from genome assembly GCF_001515645.1 of Sinocyclocheilus grahami. Lineage (NCBI taxonomy): Eukaryota > Metazoa > Chordata > Actinopteri > Cypriniformes > Cyprinidae > Sinocyclocheilus > Sinocyclocheilus grahami. The sequence continues at coordinate 2,239 of NW_015507902.1, read as the reverse complement.
AGCATCACTTGGCCACTGAGTGTAGTTTGAGCTCCTCCTCAATGCATCCTGTAAATGTTGTCATACACTCTTAAAAATAAAGGTGCTTCACGATGCCATAGAAGAAACATTTTTGTCTAAATGGTTTCATAAAGAACCTTTAATATCTGAAGAACCTTTACATTTCACAAAAGGTTCTTTGTGGCGAAGGAAGGATCTTCAGATTATAAAAAAATTGAGAAAGAGATGGTTCTTTAAAGAACCTTTGACTGAATGTTTCTTTGTGGAACCAGAAATGGTTCTGTGAAGAACCTTTTACTTAACCTGTTGTCTACATGATTCAACTCCTCCTATAAAATTGTGTTTTACTAATTAAGAAAAACAGACTGAAAGTGTGAAAGACATACACTCTTAAAAATAAAGGTGCTTAAAAGGTTCTTCACAGAACCATTTCTGGTTCCACAAAGAAACATTCAGTCAAAGGTTCTTTAAAGAACCATCTCTTTCTCCATTTTTCAAACTGATGAGCTTATGGAGACCGAATGGTTATTCTGAGGTAAATGTATAAAACGTTGCAATGTTTACAAACTTTACACGTTTTTTGCAGTTTGAAACACTGAATGAGCTTTTAACTTACTTGAGTAAGTTGTACTGTAGGCTCTCTTATAAAATAGCCTACCTTTTGATGTTAACTCATGTTTATTATGTAGCTAAAGATTAAATGGATTCACTTGCCGCTTGAACTGAGGCGCTAAAGCATTCGTGCCTTAAAGAGTGCCAAAACTGTATTTATTGTTTGAATTTCGTTATGAATTTGGAATAATTTTAAAGCTGATACTTTGTTTTTAAAAAAGTAACAAAGCACAAAGCTTTTTGCGATTACTGGACGGCAAGTGCGCTTCAAATAATAAGTTCACGCTTTAACAGAACACAGCATAGACTAAGATCTTGTTAAGAAGAAGCCATATTAGTAATGATTATAAACTAGAATTGTTAATGATATTGCCAATATCCACACAACTGACAGCTTTACCTGTTGTAGTTTGTTCAAGTTGTGCACGAAATAGACGCTGCTTTTCTGCACTTTCACTTCGCACGTCTTTGTCATTTCGTTCTCTCTTGCGCTGTACAACTGAGCTGCGTTTAGCAGACTGTGTACGTCAGTGCTGCTGTGCGGCAGAGATGAGGACTGTTTGAAACTCTTTTTTCCACTAAAACCTTGATGCGCACACATCGTCTCAGTTTAATATGTGAACATAACAAAATATGTGATCGCAAAACAATCAGGAAAAAAGGCATTACATGCAAATTGAAGTTATAACATGTAAATATATATAGTCGCCAGTGGCGACCTCAGCAAAAACTTCAGTCGCAAATTAATATTTTTGGTCGCAAATGCGACTGTTTTAGTCACAGTCTGCAGCCCTCAACAACATTACGTTGGTGTACGACACGCACTCACACACACGTTTCTGTAGTCTTTATGTGTTGAAGAATAAACATTGGCCACTGAAACTCCCTTATTCTGTGTCTTTAGAATCCTTTCATTTCTGTCAAATCTTTTCAATTACTTTTAGCACGGTACACGCCTTCAGTTACAGCGCTTTTTCACCTTGCCATCGCTGATCTTTTGTTTTTGACTGGATGATAAATGGGATCAGATCTGAAGCCTTTGCATTCCATTGATATCTAACATTACTTCACCATAGCCCCTGACCATCTGTCTTTCTCTCTCCTATTCAGCCTCTCTTTCTTTCAGTGTCTCCTCTCAGCTTGATAACCCATGTGCATCATAAGCCTTTGAGGAATGCCTGCTAGTGCAGTGACTGTATGCAGCCCAACCCTTGTTAACCCTTGTCTGTGTAAAAGTGTGCGTTTTAGCCTCGCTCTGGTTCCAGGCCACCCACAGTTTGTCCCTGAGTGCACCTAGTCTCCCCTCGCCCAGCATTCCTCCTTTCAACTGCAGAATCCTCTGCCTCTATCAGGTGGCAGAACGCTGAGACCGCTAAATCGGGGTTCAGGGGCTGTTTGTGATCATAGTGCTCTTTGAGCATCATGAATTATTCAGGGCCCAAGTCCTTGCAGAATGCCCACTCGGCCCCTGTGCCAAACTTGACCAATTCAAGGCTTTGTCTTAAAAACATCATAACAGAGCAGTAGCAGGCTGGCTTTTTTCTTTTGTTTATTTTTTTTCCCGAGTGCAGTTGGTTGTTCATGTGCCAACAGAAGAAGGGAGAGCCGCACTGTAAAAAAAAAAAAA
>NW_015507901.1:10642-45158 GCF_001515645.1 Sinocyclocheilus grahami | reverse complement strand
TTTGACACGTGCTTCAGAACGCGGTCACGCAAGGGCATTCCCCAATGCGACTCGACGCAGCTCAAGTTCCTGAAGGGGAACTAACATTGTGATAGCCAGTCATAAGGAAATGTATTTTAATTCATGCATTTTCATCTTAAATGTGTTGTTATGCAGGTTACTATGGTGTTCCGGATAGTTGAAAAAGTGAAGTGACGTGTGGTGACCCATACTCGGAATTAGTGCTCTGCATTTACCCATCCAAAGTGCACACACACACAGCAGTGAACACACACAAACCGTGAACACACACCCGGAGCAGCGGGCAGCCATTTATGCTGCGGCACCCGGGGAGCAGTTGGGGTTCGGTGCCTTGCTCAAGGGCACCTCAGTCGTGGTATTGCAGGTGGGAGAGAGTGCTGTACATTCACTCCCCCCACCTACAATCCCTGCCGGTACAAGATTCGAACCCACAACCTTTGGGTTATGAGTCCGACTCTCTAACCATTAGGCCACGACTTCACTTAGAAGAGTAACAACACTCCTTAACAAGCTGCACAATTTGAGGTATCAATCAGGTTCATAGCATAAACAGTGTGGAATTAATTACAGTTAGAAGTATATATAAAAAACAACAACAACACACAACAAAACAAAACAAGGTCTAAGAAAAAGGGGAAAAGGGGGAGGGGGGGGGGATTACATTAAAAAGTTTTGAAAAGGTAGGACTATGACCTGTGTTTCTGTTGTTGTGAATGAGTCACCGCTCCTAGCTTGGGTCTCCTCACTGCCAATGTCATATGATACTGATACCGGTGTGATGGGACAGAAAAGCAGGGGGTGGAATGGAAGACTGAGAAGGGAGCGTGATCCAGAAAGAGAAGGCAGATGGCTCAGGACGCACACAAACACAAAAAGGTGGGCGGGAGAAATGTCACATCTCCACAGAGATGACAGAATACAGAGGGCTGTTTCAGAAGTTTGTAGACATGAACACACACACACAGGTGTACGGTGGCCGAGAAGTGCAAAGCAAATCACAATTCTGAAAACAAAATAACAAATTACAAACACAAATGCAAGTCTAAAAAACAAAATAACAATTCAGAAAGCACAACAACAATTCAGAAAACATTATAACAAGTCAGAAAACACAAAGACAAATTCGAAAACAAAATAACAAGTCAAAAAACACAACGACAAATCCGAAAATCATATACAGGAAGAACCAGCCGAAGAACAGCAGAGTCGTGGTAGAAGTTCGGAGTTGGTATTAACGTAGCTCAGTTTAAATGTATTGTATGGATTGCCCTTACTAAGTGTAAATGTGCACAAAACAGAGGAGTCGTGTGATAACTTTGTATGAACTCCTTTTAATGTGTAACCACCACTGAATAAGAACCAACCTCCCCCTTTTCTCATCTCTGCCCCCACATGTCCATCTCCAAACATGCAGCTCCCATAAACACATGTATGTGGGACACACACACATGTTCTACACTATGGAATAAAAAATACGGAGTGTAAATTTACATTTAGTTAAAAGTGGCTGTAAAACATCAGCTCCAGTGGTACAGATGGATAAGCGCGTGTCATTGACTTTTTGACGCGATCGACCTGGGTTTGATACCGCCTTTTGCTGAACTTTTTTTTTTCTCTCCCTTTTCAAATCATGTATCACATCGTAAAGGCATTTATTTTCAATAAAAATTAAGGAAATAATCAAAAAGTTGAAAATAAAGTATCGGGTAGGGTTAGGGTAGGTGTAGGAAGGGCTTTATTGTACCAATAAGGTGGCATCCATTTAATAATTAAAATTAAAATTATAATTTACACTCAATACGTTATTATTGCATACTGTTTTATAATGTACTACAGTACTGAAGTGCAGATAATTGCCACTATTTGCAACAAGTAGTATACGTGATAGTAGAAATCCTGCTATTTTAACATAGTGTAAATAGGTATTTGCACTTTGAAAAGGGAGGGAAAAAAAGTTCGGCAAAAGACGGGATCGAACCCGGGTCGATAATTAAGTTAGTTTAAAGCTTAAAATAAATAATTCTCATGTTTTGGGCAGCTTGGTTCACGTACTTCTCCCGCAGCATCTCAACCTGTTTCCTCCACTATTTTTAGATGTTTTTTGTAATTCAGTGCTGTAATTTGACAAGTTGGATGTGCCCTGTGGGCAGACCCAACTAATCGATAATGAGAATCGTTGTCAATTATTTTCATTATCGATAATAATCGATTTGATTGATTATTTGTTGTAGCCCTAATAAAGTCATTATTTTTGTTTTCTTTGCGCAGAAATAGTATTCTTGTAGCTTCATAAAATTACGGTTGAACCACTGATGTCAGTGTTTCCCATACATTGATTTATTTGTGGCGGCCTGCCACACTATCAACACTGACTGCCACAATAGATTTTCCAAAAGGCTTTGACTTCGTTCAATAAACATGAGCACTGCACGTCTCTAAATCAAAACCTCTAAATCATGGGTGTTTTATATGAATAAATCTTTGAAGGGAACTGACTGTCTTCAGAAAAGTTTTGATGTCATTTAATTTTTCCTTTAATGCCTGATAAAGTTGCGTTTATGAGCACAGCGCTGCTTTGTTTACAGCCGTTACCAGGGAAACCGCTAGTTCTGTCCAAAAGCGCCTCCTGCTGGCAGAGAATGAATTAGCATTTTCAATAAGCCATTCTGCTGTTTTATATTTGCATTATATATTTACATATTTACCCCGGGAGAAGTGCCGCCACACATAGAGTGTAAGTCTGTGGGAAACACTGTATGTTACATGGACTATTTTAATGATGTCCTTACTATGTACTGGGCCTTGAACGTGGTAGTTTCGTTGCTGTCTAAGCAGGGTCAGAAAGCCCTGAAAAGCATAAATACTGTGGCACTATCAATTGTCATTTAATTTTGTTTGAGTGGCCCAATACAGCAACCAATGGCATCAGTTTAGGGCAGGATCTGAGTGTTTTGCCCATTAAAAATCTGTTTGGAAAACAGTCATTATTTTTGAAATTCCGTTGGATGACACTAGTGAGACAGAAGCTACACACTTCAGCTTTAATTACCACTCAGGAAATACACTGCTGTCCTTCGGTATATAGCTCCAATTACAATGTTTATGCAATGATATTTAGAAAAGCATCATGAGATGACAGCAAAACAGAGAATAATGAACACATTTTATTAAACATAGACCTAACCCTTCTTGTCATAACCTAACTTGCCTGGATGCACTCACAGTTTATGTATCTGTGAATTAATGTAATTGAAATTACCTGTCGAGTTCTGAATGAATTGCTTATTGTTTTATTTTTCATTTTATTTACATATCATGACACATTAAAGGGGTGGTTGACAGATTTTTTTATAGGCTTGATTGTGTTTATTGGGTGCAGTCTAACGTGTTCGTTTGTTAAAAAACGCATTATTTTTCACATAATTTACCTTTATTCCACACCTCTCTGTCCCTTCTCCTCTGAACGCACTGATCATTTCCTGTTTTAATGAAGCCCCTCCCTCAGAAATACACGATGGGCTCTGATTGATTAGCTGGCCCAGTGTGTTGTAATTGGCTAAACCGCCTCTAGCGTGCGTCTAATGGTCCTGCCCCTCAACATAGTGGCATGTGCTCCGGTTGTATTGTAAACAATGACGTCGTCTATATTGCTTATCAATTTGAGCCCGATTGAGACGCAGAGGATATTAGTGAAGAGGATCGCACGGAACCTGTGCAAGCATGGCTATTAATGGTAGGCCTAAGATTTTTGTTTTTTGTTGTCTCTTACTTTTAGACATGCTGTTATTTGCAAATGCTACTGCTTCTGTTAGCGTTTAATATACGGTTTTATTCTGATTAAAATTAAAATTATAATTTACACTCAATACGTTATTATTGCATACTGTTTTATAATGTACTACAGTACTGAAGTGCAGATAATTGCCACTATTTGCAACAAGTAGTATACGTGATAGTAGAAATCCTGCTATTTTAACATAGTGTAAATAGGTATTTGCACTTTGAAAAGGGAGGGAAAAAAAGTTCGGCAAAAGACGGGATCGAACCCGGGTCGATAATTAAGTTAGTTTAAAGCTTAAAATAAATAATTCTCATGTTTTGGGCAGCTTGGTTCACGTACTTCTCCCGCAGCATCTCAACCTGTTTCCTCCACTATTTTTAGATGTTTTTTGTAATTCAGTGCTGTAATTTGACAAGTTGGATGTGCCCTGTGGGCAGACCCAACTAATCGATAATGAGAATCGTTGTCAATTATTTTCATTATCGATAATAATCGATTTGATTGATTATTTGTTGTAGCCCTAATAAAGTCATTATTTTTGTTTTCTTTGCGCAGAAATAGTATTCTTGTAGCTTCATAAAATTACGGTTGAACCACTGATGTCAGTGTTTCCCATACATTGATTTATTTGTGGCGGCCTGCCACACTATCAACACTGACTGCCACAATAGATTTTCCAAAAGGCTTTGACTTCGTTCAATAAACATGAGCACTGCACGTCTCTAAATCAAAACCTCTAAATCATGGGTGTTTTATATGAATAAATCTTTGAAGGGAACTGACTGTCTTCAGAAAAGTTTTGATGTCATTTAATTTTTCCTTTAATGCCTGATAAAGTTGCGTTTATGAGCACAGCGCTGCTTTGTTTACAGCCGTTACCAGGGAAACCGCTAGTTCTGTCCAAAAGCGCCTCCTGCTGGCAGAGAATGAATTAGCATTTTCAATAAGCCATTCTGCTGTTTTATATTTGCATTATATATTTACATATTTACCCCGGGAGAAGTGCCGCCACACATAGAGTGTAAGTCTGTGGGAAACACTGTATGTTACATGGACTATTTTAATGATGTCCTTACTATGTACTGGGCCTTGAACGTGGTAGTTTCGTTGCTGTCTAAGCAGGGTCAGAAAGCCCTGAAAAGCATAAATACTGTGGCACTATCAATTGTCATTTAATTTTGTTTGAGTGGCCCAATACAGCAACCAATGGCATCAGTTTAGGGCAGGATCTGAGTGTTTTGCCCATTAAAAATCTGTTTGGAAAACAGTCATTATTTTTGAAATTCCGTTGGATGACACTAGTGAGACAGAAGCTACACACTTCAGCTTTAATTACCACTCAGGAAATACACTGCTTCTCATAGCTATGTGAAAATAAGTGTATTCACTGAGCTGATGATCTGAATGAGAGCGAGAGAGAGAGATGCAGAGCGTGTGCAGAGCAGGGCGAGGCCAGGAACAGTATTAAGAACTGCAGCTTTAGAACATTGATTTTGAAACTTGTGAATCCATTAGAATCGTTAGAAGACAGAATCGCGATACATATATGAATAGATTTTTACGTGCACCTGTAGTTTTCTCTTTCTCTTCTCTAAAGCAGTGCAGCATGGCCTCGCCCCCTTTGCTGCATGTTCCTGGAGGCGAGGTTTATGTAAAATTCTGGGATCTTGACGTAACAGACCTGGGAAGTAACTCGTTGTAGTCCCTTACCAGTCGTTTTTGTAGGCATTAAACTGCCAGAATTTTAAAAGACGATATCTCCGTTTGCATTGAACTTTCAGCTTCGTAACTTTGCAGATATTGTTTATGATCAAACAGCAACATTACACACTAACTAACATTAAAAAAGTGAAATCGCAATCAACCACCCCTTTAAATTATTTTTAAATCCTAAAAACACTCATTCATAGCCGTTCTGATTCACCTGGGGAAGAAGTGTTATTTAAGAATGCTGCTAGTTACCATGGCAGCCAGATATGAACAAGTATGAGATGTTTCATGCAAGCTAACTTATGACCCATAATTGTATGCTTTAACACTCAGACTAATTAGTGCTGTTAACACTCAACAAGAAGACCTGTCAGAGACTAGATGAGAAATGTAAAACAAATTCTTCACATGGATACAGATGGATGGATGGATTTTATGAGCTCAACTTTAGATCATTTTCATAGAAAATATTATTTTAGCTTTGTTTCCCTCCTGCAGAAATTATTAAAAAAAATAAATAATAAAATAAATAAATGAATAAAGAGCTCCCCTCTAAAATCAGAGCTGTTTACTCATTATTTAAATGAGTCTACCCCCCAAGATTACTGTTATAAACATGAGCCACGTCCAAAAGGAAAAGGGGAGGTGTTGCTTCAATTTATAACTATGTTTTCAATATTTCTCAGAGGGCAGGCTTCAAGTATAACTCGTTTGAAGTAATGGTGCTTCATATAACATTATCCCCTGTGATGTTTGTACTGGCTACTGTATACAGGCCACCAGGGCACCATACAGACTTTATTAAAGAATGTGCTGATTTTATATCCTAGTTAGTGCTGGCTGCAAATAAAGTATTCGTTGTTGGTGATTTTTAATATCCATGTTGATAATGAAAAAGATGCACTGGGATCAGCATTCATAGACATTCTGAACTCTATTGGGGTTAGACAACACATCTCAGGACCTACTCATTGTCGAAATCATACTCTAGATTTAATACTGTCACATGGAATTGATGTTGATGGTGTTGAAATTATGCAGCCAAGCGATGATATCTCAGATCATTATTTAGTCTTGTGCAAACTTCATATAGCTAAAACTGTAAATTCTACTCCTTGTTACAAGTATGGTAGAACATCACTTCTACCACAAAAGACTGCTTTGTAAGTAATCTTGCTTCAATTTATAACAATGTTTTCAGTATTTCTCAGAAGGCGGGCTTCAAGTATAACTCGTTTGAAGTAATGGTGCTTCATATAACATTATCCCCTGTGATGTTTGTACTGGCTACTGTATACAGGCCACCAGGGCACCATACAGACTTTATTAAAGAATGTGCTGATTTTATATCCTAGTTAGTGCTGGCTGCAAATAAAGTATTCGTTGTTGGTGATTTTTAATATCCATGTTGATAATGAAAAAGATGCACTGGGATCAGCATTCATAGACATTCTGAACTCTATTGGGGTTAGACAACACATCTCAGGACCTACTCATTGTCGAAATCATACTCTAGATTTAATACTGTCACATGGAATTGATGTTGATGGTGTTGAAATTATGCAGCCAAGCGATGATATCTCAGATCATTATTTAGTCTTGTGCAAACTTCATATAGCTAAAACTGTAAATTCTACTCCTTGTTACAAGTATGGTAGAACATCACTTCTACCACAAAAGACTGCTTTGTAAGTAATCTTCCTGATTTATCCCAATTCCTTAGCATATCCAAAACCGCAGAACAACTTGATGATGTAGCAGAAACTATGTATTCTCTCTTTTCTAGCATTTTAGATACAGTTGCTTCTTTACGCTTAAGGAAGATTAAGGACACCGTGGTATAATGAGCACACTCGCACCCTAAAGAGAGCAGCCTGGAAAATGGAGTGCAGCTAGAGGAAAACAAAACTAGAGGTATTTCGTATTGTTGTATGATAGACCCTATTCCATCTAAGCTCCTAAAAGAGGTGCTTCCAGAAGTCATAGATCCTCTTCTGGCTATCTTAATTCATCATTATCATTAGGATATGTCCCAAAAACCTTCAAACTGGCTGTTATTAAGCCTCTCATCCAAAAACCACAACTTGACCCCAAAGAACTAGTTAATTACAGGCACCTAAAAACTCTGCACGTAATAACCTAGAACACTGTCTAAGACTTGATGGCTGTGTCAATTCCTCGTCATCAGTTAGGAACCTAGGTGTGCTATATGATAGCAATCTTTCCTTAGAAAGCCACGTTTCTAGCATTTGTAAAACTTAATTTTTCCATCTCAAAAATATATCTAAATTACGACCTATGCTCTCAATGTCACATGCAGAAATGTTAATCCATGCGTTTATGACCTCAAGGTTAGATTATTGTAATGCTTTATTGGGTGATTGTTCTGCACGCTTAATAAACAAACTCCAGCTGGTCCAGAATGCAGCAGCTAGAGTTCTTACTAGAACCAGGAAGTATGACCATATTAGCCCGGTTCTGTCAACACTGCACTGGCTACCTATTAAACATTGTATAGATTTTAAAATCTTGTGTAGTTTTTTCTCCATTCTGTCACCAATGGAGTTTTGGTTCCTTGCCACTATCGCCTCTGGCTTGCTTAGTTGGGGACACTTCATGTCCAGCGATATCGTTGACTTGATTGTACAGATACTATTTAAACTGAACTGAGCTGGATGATGACATCACTGAATTCAATGATGAACTGCCTTTAACTGAAAAATTAGTGTTTACTATTGTCACTTTGCATTATTGACACACTATTTTCCTAATTAATGCTGTACAGTTGCTGTGACACAATCTGTATTGTTAAAAGTGCTATATAAATAAAGGTGACTTGACTTGACTTTACTTTACCTCTAGTACTAAAAGCGTTACATACTACTCCCTGGGCTCTGGGTCTACAAAAGGACGTGGACAAAGTACACAACTCTATTACTTGAGTGAAAATCAAGCGTAGCGTTAGTTCTGGCAGGTCACGTTAGTCAAGCTTGCATCAGCTGACCTTCAGCTGATCCCCATCTACCTATGGGAATAAGACACCTATCTAAGCATTCATATATAAGGTCCCTCAGTATTATCAGCAGTTTTGCTCAATAGCTAATTACCCTCCTCCATCCCCAACTCCTCCTCTGTCAGTCAGGATTCAGCCTTCTGATTCTCCTTGAATCAGACTAATTCTAAAATGTGTACATAAAATGATTGAACTTTAACAATATCTGCAATACATTTATGTTAGTTCTGTTTATCCTGGGGGGTTATTGCAGCTCTCCCTGCTCTCATCCATGCTAGGCTGCATGGAGGTGCAGGGAGTTCTTGTCCAGAACAGAACCATACCGCCAATCCAAACTGTATGCTAATTGTCAATCATCTTTGACGATAGTGGTCCTGACAGAAGTACAGATACTGCTGGTCAAATATTACTCCATTAATACAAATTAAAAGTTGTAAAGACAGATTTTTACTTAAGTAAAAGTACAGAAGTACTTGCTTTTAAAAGTACTTAAGTGCCAAAAGTAAATTTTATTTTTTATGTCAATGCATTGTTTTATTATTGTTGTATGTAATACTTGCAATACCTTATGCCTCTGAAGCAACTTACAATACATTACACCTGAATACACTGACTAGCTTGTAGTATCTATGGAATGAAGAGTTTTTAGAATGTTAAAAACCTACAGAAATGAAATAATTGAGTTGACCAAAATTTTTGTTTATTTAATACCCCCACAAAGCAACACGGTAGTTATCTCACACAGCTCAGGCAGTGTGTGCACACATCTACATGTAGCCATTCATCCACATTTGAACCGAGAAGATAGTGAAATTGCTGTAAATACAGACTGATAAGGGAAAAAAATCAAACCTGCTTTAAAACCCAGCAACACAACTGTAGCTGAATAAATTTACAACAGCAAAACTGCTTTAAAGAAAACAAAAATGCTCCCTAATCGCTCTCGCAGTCAAACACCTACTGTGTTTTGTTAGGAGACGCACAACAGTTCTGTGGCTTCTGTGGATTCATAGGTAATATTTTTATTTACACAACATTTACACGATATTTGCACGAGTCCCTGGTCCATCCTGCAGTTCACTGAGGCTAACCAGTTCTATTAGGCCTGTCATATCCACAGCCAAGCAACTGATAATCGCTGTCATGAAAAAGGTGGGCGGTAGATCGTTTTGAGAGAGAGACATGATTGAGCATGTTAATTAAGGGTGGATACCGATTAACTGACTCCAGAGTTCCATCTATCAAAATGGAAAATTATTATATTGTTTGTGTAACATTGGGGGTAAAAGGCAAACTCTTTTCATCGTGATATTGATACTAATGATGGGTATGCTTAGGAAAGACATGGCAATTAAACTTGTTTAGGAAAATGGACATGTCTATCAGAATCAAGACTTGATTAATCATTTAAAATTCCCAAAAATTAGAAGATCCTCTGCATGAAATGTAATCTGATGAATGACCAGAAAGCAATGCACATTTTATATTGTACAATTTTAAGATGTGATGTTTAACCCTTGTATTATGTTAAAATTCTGGGTATCATAAATGTTCCGGGTCAAGCTGACCCTAATTGGATTCGATACAATTCACCAAAACTCACACTATGCTTTTAACCATGAAATTTGCAGGTCAAATTAATATCACAATCAATATTGAAATTGTGTACACACATTCCATAACATTTTGAAACTTTGCAGGCATGTTCATGTCCCTTAATGTGAATTAGTCACGCAATTACAAGAAAAACAACTCAGCTTAACAAGTATTTCTGACAAGGGGTGTGCTCCACTAATCTAAAGCTCTGAAGACAAGTAAACTTGCTGCATCACACTGCTACCAGGTCAGGAACCATGCAAATGGAGCAACACAATGCTAATTATAGAAGCTGCACTATTCTTGAGTAATTCAAACACACACACATTTTTAACTAAATGTTAAAAATTCTAACAACAATGGATGTGTATAACAGTCACACGGGAATCCTACACAAGAAATTATGCTTATGTCTCCTTATGGAAGCAATTCCAAACTGAAGTTCTAGGATCTGGATTCCTCCTAGGTTGACCTATAAGAATAGGAAATATAAAACTAAAATGAAACAAATTAGCTGGAACACTGAACAATCCCTGAAGGTTAACAATGTAGATATATACCTAAAGCATTGTAAGCACTAAAGAAAAAAAATAATACCCAAAATAATTTTATATTCATGCCTTCGGCTGTTGATGCAGGCCATAGAACACATCCAAAAATAGAATCCTCTGTCAAATGCAATTACACATGAACGTGTATTCAAATATAACTGGCCATCATATCACAATAAGTCCAAGTACTGCATCAAAGTTCTGTACTTTCTGTAATTCTTTTGTCAGGCCTTGATTTGATGTAACATCTAGACAGTGTAAGGCTGAGCTGTCACTTTTTAATTGATAAAATGGGAAAACAATAACACCAGCTTAAATTTCTGCAACATGAGGCCTGCAGCCTCCACTGAGAAAATAACCTGTGTGGCATCATGGGAGAAAGAAAATCACATCACCAGACCTCATTATCTGCCACAGACAATGTCCTCGCTAAATCCCAAACGAGCCAGGTAAGGTAATTGATTTGTTGAGACACTTTTAGAGTGAAGGGGAAAAGGAAAGCAAGTGAAGCAAGTGGGGGGGGTAGGCTAGTCAGTGAGAAGAAAATCTACAAACAGCTGAGCTGAATGGAGAATTGGCTGCCCTATTTCCAACTCTGCATGAAGGCTCCACTGAGAGATACAAGTGGACATGAAGGATTTAAGAACAATCAAACTGATTTAGCAGATTATTCCAGCCCTCCCATCTCTCCCACATTTGCTCTGCTCAGCGGGAGGTACGCAAGAATGACATAACAACAAAAAATTACAACCTCGCTGCGCATGTGAATCTTTTAAAATCTCACTGGATTTCTTACTTCAACCGGAGGGTATTTTTACACAGTTTGTATTAGAGTCTGATGTGATAATTCCGTAGAGCAGATGCAGAGTTATAAACAGGTATGACGCCGTACAGAAGGGTAGACAGATGGAATGATAAAGGAATAATTTAAGAATAATTGTTTATTTTATTACTTTATTTATTACTTGTTTATATAACAAACAACAGGAAAATCCTTCCCCTGTAATGGGGACAGATGTAATGCAAAATTTTTAACCTTCTGTGCAAAAGATAGTCGGCACACGTAGCAAGGAAAGTCATTCTGAAGACAAGTGAAGTTAGTTTATTCAATTATTGCTACCTGATGATAAAATAGAGAAACATAATAGCTGATTAATTTCCTTATCACACTAGGCACAAAAAAGTAATCATGGCCCAGTCCACTACTCTACAAGCCACCAATCAATTAATTTAAGCACTCTTCACTCCCTACCATCCCCTCTGCTCAAACAAAACAAATTACCCCTATTTCTCTCTCTCTTGGTTGCACATTCACACTGTGGAAGACTTTTGCCCCAGGCTGAGGAAATAATGCTAGGCAAACTCCAGATGTTCACACACACACACACACACACACACACACACACACATTGACTCAGGCCAAAGTCTCTATATAACAGCCTAACAATTATTCTGTGGAGATGCATTGTGAGAAAAAGGGCACTGTTCACAATGAGCAATCAACAGCTTGCCACTCCAACTTCACCCAGTGTAATGGTGAGTGAAACATGTGCATACGGAGCATGCCTTCTCAGTTTTTCATATTTTCTCTTGCCTGATTGGACTCATTTATCTGTATATTTCCTTAACTGAGAGACTCATTTGAGGTCATTGAAAATGAAATGAGAGTCAAATGAGAGTCCTGTGATTTTTGTTCTGATTTACATATTCATCATCTCCATCATGCAATTAGTTTTAAAATGCTGCCTTAAAGTCATGTCAGAATGATCATATTTACGAGAGGAGGGCACAACCAATGTTCTCCAATGGAATTTTCTTTGAACCCTAGGGATTTTTTGTGTGTGTGTGTATGTGTCAATTAAAGAATCATAATGAAAACGGAGTTGTATTTATCATGAGTTATGAATGTTAACTGTACAGTTTAATTTGTATACAGCTAATAACAAACTACATGTTCCATAATTCTCTGTGGCAACACAAGAATGATAAAGAGTATACAATAGAATATACTGAGGAGTGACTGAGGAGCATGCGAGTTAATGAGTGACGACGTTTCTGAGTGAGTTCTTTGAACTTTTCTTCTTTCTTATTTTTTCTTGTATGCTATTTTTGTTAATTAGTAGTTTGTAGTAGTTGACCTGTCCGATTTGTGGTGGTTATGGGGTCCCAACTCAGATGGGTTTTCAATATTGACTGCCCGACATGGTTGTAAGTGCATTCCAGATGATTCGTTGTCAGTAGAAGATTACTTGATGGCAGTTGGCAATGAAATTGGTGCACAAAACATTTTTTTCTGCATCAAGGATGAATAAGGCTGTTGCTGTCTTTCTGAAAGAGCTAACCATGGTGGATCATTTAGTTGAGCGTTGTATATCAGTAGGAAATAATTTCATTCCAGTATTTGCCGCTGTCTAATCTTTCAAAAAAGGTTATCCTTCCAAATGTCCTGCCGTTTATATCAAATGATATGCTTGAGCGCATTCTTGTGCGTTATGGCAAAATTGTCAGTTCAGTGAAGATGATTCCACTGGGTTTAAAAAACCCATATTTGAAACACCTTATGTCTTTTAGAAGACACATTTTCATGATTTTGAGTGCTGAATATCAGAATCTGAATGTTGCTGCGAAATTGACAGTGTTGGATAAGGATTACACCATCTTTATAACCACTGATTCAATGAGGTGTTTTGCTTGCGAAAAGCATGGTCATACCAAACAAATGTGTCCTATGAATAAGGACACTGAACAAGTGGATAATGGGAATGAGTCAGTCACTGTTAATAAGCGTGAGAATCACACCGTTGATGAAAACAATGAAACTAAAACTGATCAGCATTCTGAAAAAGTTCTTGATAGCCTTACTGAACCCAGTTCATTCATTTGATGAATTCACTGGATAGCTTGTCACATGATCCTAGAGGGGCCTTGGAAAATGATGGATAGTCTCTTTATGATTCTGATAGTGAATATTCAGATAGTTGTGGTGACAATATTGAGGTAGCCTCTCAGGGAAGCTCTACTTCTAAACCAAATGTATCCTTCTACACAATTGAACAGTTGAATCATTTTCCTGATTCTACAAAAAATCAACGGAGACCAAAACTTGAAATGTATTTTCCAAATTTAAGGCTTTTCAATGATTCATGTGTCATTGCCATGAGGAAGGCTACTTTAGAAGAACTTGACCAACCAAAAGGAAGGCTACTCACTCCATGTGACCCGCCCTGTTCGGTGGTTCAGTGAGATGCTAAGATGAAGATGTGAGAAACGCTCCAAAGCTCGTGAGCTCGTGCCAGGCTCCGGCCTAGTCCTTTTCATTCATCAAGTGATTCTGACTCAAACTAGCTCTTTCTCACTTCAGCAATTACCTCTAGTACTAAAAGCGTTACATACTACTCCCTGGGCTCTGGGTCTACAAAAGGACGTGGACAAAGTACACAACTCTATTACTTGAGTGAAAATCAAGCGTAGCGTTAGTTCTGGCAGGTCACGTTAGTCAAGCTTGCATCAGCTGACCTTCAGCTGATCCCCATCTACCTATGGGAATAAGACACCTATCTAAGCATTCATATATAAGGTCCCTCAGTATTATCAGCAGTTTTGCTCAATAGCTAATTACCCTCCTCCATCCCCAACTCCTCCTCTGTCAGTCAGGATTCAGCCTTCTGATTCTCCTTGAATCAGACTAATTCTAAAATGTGTACATAAAATGATTGAACTTTAACAATATCTGCAATACATTTATGTTAGTTCTGTTTATCCTGGGGGGTTATTGCAGCTCTCCCTGCTCTCATCCATGCTAGGCTGCATGGAGGTGCAGGGAGTTCTTGTCCAGAACAGAACCATACCGCCAATCCAAACTGTATGCTAATTGTCAATCATCTTTGACGATAGTGGTCCTGACAGAAGTACAGATACTGCTGGTCAAATATTACTCCATTAATACAAATTAAAAGTTGTAAAGACAGATTTTTACTTAAGTAAAAGTACAGAAGTACTTGCTTTTAAAAGTACTTAAGTGCCAAAAGTAAATTTTATTTTTTATGTCAATGCATTGTTTTATTATTGTTGTATGTAATACTTGCAATACCTTATGCCTCTGAAGCAACTTACAATACATTACACCTGAATACACTGACTAGCTTGTAGTATCTATGGAATGAAGAGTTTTTAGAATGTTAAAAACCTACAGAAATGAAATAATTGAGTTGACCAAAATTTTTGTTTATTTAATACCCCCACAAAGCAACACGGTAGTTATCTCACACAGCTCAGGCAGTGTGTGCACACATCTACATGTAGCCATTCATCCACATTTGAACCGAGAAGATAGTGAAATTGCTGTAAATACAGACTGATAAGGGAAAAAAATCAAACCTGCTTTAAAACCCAGCAACACAACTGTAGCTGAATAAATGTACAACAGCAAAACTGCTTTAAAGAAAACAAAAATGCTCCCTAATCGCTCTCGCAAAACAAAAATGCTCCCTAATCGCTCTCGCGGTCAAACACCTACTGTGTTTTGTTAGGAGACGCACAACAGTTCTGTGGCTTCTGTGGATTCATAGGTAATATTTTTATTTACACAACATTTACACGATATTTGCACGAGTCCCTGGTCCATCCTGCAGTTCACTGAGGCTAACCAGTTCTATTAGGCCTGTCATATCCACAGCCAAGCAACTGATAATCGCTGTCATGAAAAAGGTGGGCGGTAGATCGTTTTGAGAGAGAGACATGATTGAGCATGTTAATTAAGGGTGGATACCGATTAACTGACTCCAGAGTTCCATCTATCAAAATGGAAAATTATTATATTGTTTGTGTAACATTGGGGGTAAAAGGCAAACTCTTTTCATCGTGATATTGATACTAATGATGGGTATGCTTAGGAAAGACATGGCAATTAAACTTGTTTAGGAAAATGGACATGTCTATCAGAATCAAGACTTGATTAATCATTTAAAATTCCCAAAAATTAGAAGATCCTCTGCATGAAATGTAATCTGATGAATGACCAGAAAGCAATGCACATTTTATATTGTACAATTTTAAGATGTGATGTTTAACCCTTGTATTATGTTAAAATTCTGGGTATCATAAATGTTCCGGGTCAAGCTGACCCTAATTGGATTCGATACAATTCACCAAAACTCACACTATGCTTTTAACCATGAAATTTGCAGGTCAAATTAATATCACAATCAATATTGAAATTGTGTACACACATTCCATAACATTTTGAAACTTTGCAGGCATGTTCATGTCCCTTAATGTGAATTAGTCACGCAATTACAAGAAAAACAACTCAGCTTAACAAGTATTTCTGACAAGGGGTGTGCTCCACTAATCTAAAGCTCTGAAGACAAGTAAACTTGCTGCATCACACTGCTACCAGGTCAGGAACCATGCAAATGGAGCAACACAATGCTAATTATAGAAGCTGCACTATTCTTGAGTAATTCAAACACACACACATTTTTAACTAAATGTTAAAAATTCTAACAACAATGGATGTGTATAACAGTCACACGGGAATCCTACACAAGAAATTATGCTTATGTCTCCTTATGGAAGCAATTCCAAACTGAAGTTCTAGGATCTGGATTCCTCCTAGGTTGACCTATAAGAATAGGAAATATAAAACTAAAATGAAACAAATTAGCTGGAACACTGAACAATCCCTGAAGGTTAACAATGTAGATATATACCTAAAGCATTGTAAGCACTAAAGAAAAAAAATAATACCCAAAATAATTTTATATTCATGCCTTCGGCTGTTGATGCAGGCCATAGAACACATCCAAAAACAGAATCCTCTGTCAAATGCAATTACACATGAACGTGTATTCAAATATAACTGGCCATCATATCACAATAAGTCCAAGTACTGCATCAAAGTTCTGTACTTTCTGTAATTCTTTTGTCAGGCCTTGATTTGATGTAACATCTAGACAGTGTAAGGCTGAGCTGTCACTTTTTAATTGATAAAATGGGAAAACAATAACACCAGCTTAAATTTCTGCAACATGAGGCCTGCAGCCTCCACTGAGAAAATAACCTGTGTGGCATCATGGGAGAAAGAAAATCACATCACCAGACCTCATTATCTGCCACAGACAATGTCCTCGCTAAATCCCAAACGAGCCAGGTAAGGTAATTGATTTGTTGAGACACTTTTAGAGTGAAGGGGAAAAGGAAAGCAAGTGAAGCAAGTGGGGGGGGTAGGCTAGTCAGTGAGAAGAAAATCTACAAACAGCTGAGCTGAATGGAGAATTGGCTGCCCTATTTCCAACTCTGCATGAAGGCTCCACTGAGAGATACAAGTGGACATGAAGGATTTAAGAACAATCAAACTGATTTAGCAGATTATTCCAGCCCTCCCATCTCTCCCACATTTGCTCTGCTCAGCGGGAGGTACGCAAGAATGACATAACAACAAAAAATTACAACCTCGCTGCGCATGTGAATCTTTTAAAATCTCACTGGATTTCTTACTTCAACCGGAGGGTATTTTTACACAGTTTGTATTAGAGTCTGATGTGATAATTCCGTAGAGCAGATGCAGAGTTATAAACAGGTATGACGCCGTACAGAAGGGTAGACAGATGGAATGATAAAGGAATAATTTAAGAATAATTGTTTATTTTATTACTTTATTTATTACTTGTTTATATAACAAACAACAGGAAAATCCTTCCCCTGTAATGGGGACAGATGTAATGCAAAATTTTTAACCTTCTGTGCAAAAGATAGTCGGCACACGTAGCAAGGAAAGTCATTCTGAAGACAAGTGAAGTTAGTTTATTCAATTATTGCTACCTGATGATAAAATAGAGAAACATAATAGCTGATTAATTTCCTTATCACACTAGGCACAAAAAAGTAATCATGGCCCAGTCCACTACTCTACAAGCCACCAATCAATTAATTTAAGCACTCTTCACTCCCTACCATCCCCTCTGCTCAAACAAAACAAATTACCCCTATTTCTCTCTCTCTTGGTTGCACATTCACACTGTGGAAGACTTTTGCCCCAGGCTGAGGAAATAATGCTAGGCAAACTCCAGATGTTCACACACACACACACACACACACACACACACACACACATTGACTCAGGCCAAAGTCTCTATATAACAGCCTAACAATTATTCTGTGGAGATGCATTGTGAGAAAAAGGGCACTGTTCACAATGAGCAATCAACAGCTTGCCACTCCAACTTCACCCAGTGTAATGGTGAGTGAAACATGTGCATACGGAGCATGCCTTCTCAGTTTTTCATATTTTCTCTTGCCTGATTGGACTCATTTATCTGTATATTTCCTTAACTGAGAGACTCATTTGAGGTCATTGAAAATGAAATGAGAGTCAAATGAGAGTCCTGTGATTTTTGTTCTGATTTACATATTCATCATCTCCATCATGCAATTAGTTTTAAAATGCTGCCTTAAAGTCATGTCAGAATGATCATATTTACGAGAGGAGGGCACAACCAATGTTCTCCAATGGAATTTTCTTTGAACCCTAGGGATTTTTTGTGTGTGTGTGTATGTGTCAATTAAAGAATCATAATGAAAACGGAGTTGTATTTATCATGAGTTATGAATGTTAACTGTACAGTTTAATTTGTATACAGCTAATAACAAACTACATGTTCCATAATTCTCTGTGGCAACACAAGAATGATAAAGAGTATACAATAGAATATACTGAGGAGTGACTGAGGAGCATGCGAGTTAATGAGTGACGACGTTTCTGAGTGAGTTCTTTGAACTTTTCTTCTTTCTTATTTTTTCTTGTATGCTATTTTTGTTAATTAGTAGTTTGTAGTAGTTGACCTGTCCGATTTGTGGTGGTTATGGGGTCCCAACTCAGATGGGTTTTCAATATTGACTGCCCGACATGGTTGTAAGTGCATTCCAGATGATTCGTTGTCAGTAGAAGATTACTTGATGGCAGTTGGCAATGAAATTGGTGCACAAAACATTTTTTTCTGCATCAAGGATGAATAAGGCTGTTGCTGTCTTTCTGAAAGAGCTAACCATGGTGGATCATTTAGTTGAGCGTTGTATATCAGTAGGAAATAATTTCATTCCAGTATTTGCCGCTGTCTAATCTTTCAAAAAAGGTTATCCTTCCAAATGTCCTGCCGTTTATATCAAATGATATGCTTGAGCGCATTCTTGTGCGTTATGGCAAAATTGTCAGTTCAGTGAAGATGATTCCACTGGGTTTAAAAAACCCATATTTGAAACACCTTATGTCTTTTAGAAGACACATTTTCATGATTTTGAGTGCTGAATATCAGAATCTGAATGTTGCTGCGAAATTGACAGTGTTGGATAAGGATTACACCATCTTTATAACCACTGATTCTCTAACCCAAGAGTCACATGGTCTAAATCAACCACTAAGAAAATAGCTAACAATTATTAATGTTCTTTGTTGTTACACCAAACTGCCACAAGATGGTGCTAAAAAATAACAAACGAATGCGTGACATGAGAGTAGTTATATGTGATTGGTTGTGTTCACGTTGGTCGATACTGATTGGCTGCTACCGAGTGGCAGGTCCCTCCTACCCTCTGGCTGCCAGTAACTGCCTTCCGGCTGTCAATGGCAGCCACTTCCTGCTGCCAGCTGCCGATTTTTTATCTGAACCCCTGCTGGTTATATCTGATCAAATGCACATTATTATTCTTTAGCTTGGGTTAAACAAATCAATTTTGCTTGGTTGGAACAGCAGCTACGCTAATTATGTCTCTATTTGTTTCTCTGTTTCTGTCACGGGATTGACATCCCGTGGTAACTAGGATTTACACAAGCTTCAGTCTGGATCCAGAACACCTGAGAAGAGATGATGCCAACTCCTCAGAGGACCTTAGATGATGCCAACCCTGAAACAACATACAGAACTAGCAAACTTTGCTATAAGTTTGATTTCATCATATAATAATTGCTGTTAACAGTGGTCATCGTCTGTTTGGTTACGTCCTTCATTGATTTTTCCGTACATTTCTGCCATATGTACATTAACTGACAGTCACCACTGATAAGCTACTACTAAATATTGTAGAAACTTAATTTGCTGTAAAGTTGACTTGCAACTGTTTTTGAAAAGTGCTATACAAATAAACTTGAATTGAATTGAATTGAATTGAAAAAAAGTATTTTCATTATTTAAAACTTTCCAATGTTCAACTGATCAAAAAGAAAATAATGCTATGGCTTTGTCATTTTATGAATATTGTATCAAGCAGAATCATGTGAAGAATGGGCTCAAAAGCAAGATAAAATGGATTTAGAGAGTCCTCTTAACTTTTCTGAGATTTCAAAAGCTGTTTTAGATTTGAATCCAGGGAAGTCTCCTTTTTATAAAGAGTTTTATAAATGTTTTTGGAATCTGATAGGATGTGATTTTTATGCAGTTTTGTTAGAATGTATTGATAAAGAAATTCTTCCCTTGAGCTGTCGAAGAGCTGTCAAGTGTAATTCATGAAGATGAAACATATTGTATTCTTAAAAGAACAATTTTTGATAATCTCTTTCTAGCATTCTTGGAGACTCTTAAATAAACCTCCAATACCAAAAAGAAGTGGGGATCTTCAGTGGAGGATTATTCATGGTATAGTGGCCACTAATAATTTTGTTTCAAGATTTAATACATCAGTTTCATCAAAATGTCCTTTTTCTAATGATATTGATAATATTTTTATCTTATTTTGTGGTTGTTTTCATTTAGTGTCTTTGTTTGTGTTGCTTGATGAAATGATGTCTAAACTTGGGTTTTTATTTAATAAGACGATGTTTATTTTTGGAAATAGGTATAGACGTTCTTGGCAAGGAGAATGTAAGCTTGCTAACTTTTTGTTGGGACAAGCAAAATTGGCTATTCTAAAGTCCCATCAGTGTAAGATTGAGAATCAAAATGTTGATTTGGTGATGACGTTTAAATCTTTGTTAAAATCCTGAATAGTTACTGAGTATACATATTATCAGCATACAAAAAAAATATTTTATTTGAAATGATATGTGGAGTTAAAAAAGCAATTGTTACTGTGAATGAAACTGGTCTTTTCAAATGGATATTTTTTTATATGAAGGAAAGAAAAATGAAAATGTTTTAAATATGTTTTAAATAAATGTTTTTTGAAAGTCAAAAGTCTCTCTCTCTCTTCTTCTTATTCTTTATCTCTATCCCTCTCTCCCTCTCCAAGTTAAACATATCTCTATTTTAAAGGTTCAGTAATGCCTCAGGAGTTTTTGGAATGTGTGGAGTCTGCTGGGAGAGTTTCTGTTTGTTTCTGACCAACCTCTCAATCTCATCCTGGCAGATGAAAAGGCACATGTTCTGCACTTGATGTCTCCATTGAACACTGTAATAGAAAATATTACAACACTATCGAAACATAAATATGGTGTTAAGAAATGCCAAGAGAGATCCAAACAATTCAAAGATACTGTGTTCACATACTGTGTCACTAATACCGCTTTTTTTTTAAGCCTAATCTAGCAATACAGTCATGTAACACCGCATGATATATAAAAAGATATCAAGATTTTTTAATTGATGAAAGGTCTGAGGAAAGTTGTTTAAATGAGTACCTTACTGTCTGGACTCTGCTCTATATCACTGCTGCCGTGTTTCACAGCCCTCGGGACACAAACCTCAACCCATCTCCGCCCCATTTCCCCATTCCCACTGACACTCTTCAAATTCCATTACCTTTACAGCCTCCCATGCATTACAAGCCAATTTATTTCATTTCATTAACTTCTATCAAAAAGCTTTCATGATTGCTGGGAGACAGAAAGAGGAGAATGCAGTGTAGGACATAGAGTTCATCTCCAGTATGAAAATAAAGACGCTATTAAAAGATTTTTTTTCTTATTGCCTTAAGCAAAGCAATATGTTCTAGCTTTGTTTTGAGATATAACTGCCAGTATGGCTACAAGCGAATCTCACAAAACCTGCTAAAAAGAAAAAAAAATAATTTGGTCATATTTTACTCCAAAACCAAAAGGAAAAAAAAATAGATATTTATATAGACATATATACAGATATATTATAAATCAATCGCCTAAAAATCTAATCTACTGAAAAAAATTACAAAACAGTACAAAGAGTTCATCTCCAGGATGAAAATAAAGAGGTTATCAAAGTTTACCCCAAATCAAATTAGCAGTACTGTAATGCAATCAGAGAATTTTGATGCTAGTCTTAAGGTCATAATTAACTATGCTAATCTCACCCTCATCAAGAACAGATATGTTTTCATTTGTTAACAACCAAAGAATGTGTATTAGATCATAATGACTCACAAAGCCCATCAGCTAGTCATTAAATTACTCTACAAAATCAAATTTAAGAAAATTAGGCATTCTTTGTTGCGCAATGATAGAGGAGAAATGTTCCTTATTTAGCTTTCCGTGATAAGCCCAATCTCTATGACACTTCCTGTCTGTCTCCTGGGGAAAGAAAAGACGCCTCTCAGTACACAGCTAATAGACAAAGAGAATAAGGCGTCCAATCAGTGGGCACACTATAGCTAATTACAGTGAAAGGGATGCATGGAGGACATAAGAACAAGAGTCATCTGGGGTTGCTGATAGGAGTGTGGCATTTCAGAGGGCGCAAAGGATCCACCATTAACACATCAGGCATGGTTCACTGCAACAGATTTAGCTTCTTACCACAGAGAAACTCTATTGAGCGCCAGGCTTAGATGTGGGCCAGTTGCCACTCAGAAGCAGCGGGCCGGGGAATTTGATTAAAAAGATGAGAGGGCTGGTCCAAACCCATGGGCTGGATTTTATACACAAAAGAAGACAGATGGCTCGGCTTGAGATGAGAAACTTCTGATTTGTAGTACTTTTGATTTGGGAAGCTTTTTTCCATGTTAAGGAGAAGGCCAGGAACTTAGCAGGAAGTCTATATGAAGGAGGCCAATTTATTTCAAACATGCTGATTCTAGATGGCTGAGGAGATGAGCAAAAAAACAAATACAAATTCAAGCTAATTGCTTTTTCCACTGAGACAGTATCACATTCTATAAACTCAACATCGGTAGTTTTCATGTACTAGAAAAGTTGGAATTAATGTTCATGTTGTTCAAACGCCACAAAACTGAAAAATCAAATACTAATAGCATTTAATAATGTACTGTATATTGCATTTAAAATATGTTAATGTTAAAATCCTATTTATTTGAGCTGAATTACAGTCTTGCACTACTGCGCCACACTGGTCAAACTGTGTTATTGCAGGCTCTTACATTAGGTCATATGAGATCAAACGACTGCTCGACGACAAAAATATTTGTCGTCAATTTTTTATTGTTGACGTTGTCTATAATGTCGACTAATCGTTTCAGCCCTTCTTTACTGTTGCTAAATTGCGGGGCATGTTTGATAATAAAACAAACTGTGTTATTGCAGGCTCTTACATTAGGTCATATGAGATCAAACGACTGCTCGACGACAAAAATATTTGTCGTCAATTTTTTATTGTTGACGTTGTCGATAATGTCGACTAATCGTTTCAGCCCTACTTTACTGTTGCTAAATTGCGGGGCATGTTTGATAATAAAACGTTGAAAGCACAATAATCCGCGCAAGAGACGCTGTTCCCCAAATGTGTGCGCACGCTCCAATACGGACCGCAACTAGACAAGAAAATTACACTTTGGGCTTCAGGTACACATCCAAGCGATCAAATACACAGAAAATATGTCAAAATGGCCAGCTTGGAGAGTATTCACTTAAACACAGTTTATGTCTCAAGTGGATGTGAACAGTTGGGAGAAAATCAGATGTTTGTCAATATATATATGTGGAGTTAAAAAAGCAATTGTTACTGTGAATGAAACTGGTCTTTTCAAATGGATATTTTTTTATATGAAGGAAAGAAAAATGAAAATGTTTTAAATATGTTTTAAATAAATGTTTTTTGAAAGTCAAAAGTCTCTCTCTCTCTTCTTCTTATTCTTTATCTCTATCCCTCTCTCCCTCTCCAAGTTAAACATATCTCTATTTTAAAGGTTCAGTAATGCCTCAGGAGTTTTTGGAATGTGTGGAGTCTGCTGGGAGAGTTTCTGTTTGTTTCTGACCAACCTCTCAATCTCATCCTGGCAGATGAAAAGGCACATGTTCTGCACTTGATGTCTCCATTGAACACTGTAATAGAAAATATTACAACACTATCGAAACATAAATATGGTGTTAAGAAATGCCAAGAGAGATCCAAACAATTCAAAGATACTGTGTTCACATACTGTGTCACTAATACCGCTTTTTTTTAAGCCTAATCTAGCAATACAGTCATGTAACACCGCATGATATATAAAAAGATATCAAGATTTTTTAATTGATGAAAGGTCTGAGGAAAGTTGTTTAAATGAGTACCTTACTGTCTGGACTCTGCTCTATATCACTGCTGCCGTGTTTCACAGCCCTCGGGACACAAACCTCAACCCATCTCCGCCCCATTTCCCCATTCCCACTGACACTCTTCAAATTCCATTACCTTTACAGCCTCCCATGCATTACAAGCCAATTTATTTCATTTCATTAACTTCTATCAAAAAGCTTTCATGATTGCTGGGAGACAGAAAGAGGAGAATGCAGTGTAGGACATAGAGTTCATCTCCAGTATGAAAATAAAGACGCTATTAAAAGATTTTTTTTCTTATTGCCTTAAGCAAAGCAATATGTTCTAGCTTTGTTTTGAGATATAACTGCCAGTATGGCTACAAGCGAATCTCACAAAACCTGCTAAAAAGAAAAAAAAATAATTTGGTCATATTTTACTCCAAAACCAAAAGGAAAAAAAAATAGATATTTATATAGACATATATACAGATATATTATAAATCAATCGCCTAAAAATCTAATCTACTGAAAAAAATTACAAAACAGTACAAAGAGTTCATCTCCAGGATGAAAATAAAGAGGTTATCAAAGTTTACCCCAAATCAAATTAGCAGTACTGTAATGCAATCAGAGAATTTTGATGCTAGTCTTAAGGTCATAATTAACTATGCTAATCTCACCCTCATCAAGAACAGATATGTTTTCATTTGTTAACAACCAAAGAATGTGTATTAGATCATAATGACTCACAAAGCCCATCAGCTAGTCATTAAATTACTCTACAAAATCAAATTTAAGAAAATTAGGCATTCTTTGTTGCGCAATGATAGAGGAGAAATGTTCCTTATTTAGCTTTCCGTGATAAGCCCAATCTCTATGACACTTCCTGTCTGTCTCCTGGGGAAAGAAAAGACGCCTCTCAGTACACAGCTAATAGACAAAGAGAATAAGGCGTCCAATCAGTGGGCACACTATAGCTAATTACAGTGAAAGGGATGCATGGAGGACATAAGAACAAGAGTCATCTGGGGTTGCTGATAGGAGTGTGGCATTTCAGAGGGCGCAAAGGATCCACCATTAACACATCAGGCATGGTTCACTGCAACAGATTTAGCTTCTTACCACAGAGAAACTCTATTGAGCGCCAGGCTTAGATGTGGGCCAGTTGCCACTCAGAAGCAGCGGGCCGGGGAATTTGATTAAAAAGATGAGAGGGCTGGTCCAAACCCATGGGCTGGATTTTATACACAAAAGAAGACAGATGGCTCGGCTTGAGATGAGAAACTTCTGATTTGTAGTACTTTTGATTTGGGAAGCTTTTTTCCATGTTAAGGAGAAGGCCAGGAACTTAGCAGGAAGTCTATATGAAGGAGGCCAATTTATTTCAAACATGCTGATTCTAGATGGCTGAGGAGATGAGCAAAAAAACAAATACAAATTCAAGCTAATTGCTTTTTCCACTGAGACAGTATCACATTCTATAAACTCAACATCGGTAGTTTTCATGTACTAGAAAAGTTGGAATTAATGTTCATGTTGTTCAAACGCCACAAAACTGAAAAATCAAATACTAATAGCATTTAATAATGTACTGTATATTGCATTTAAAATATGTTAATGTTAAAATCCTATTTATTTGAGCTGAATTACAGTCTTGCACTACTGCGCCACACTGGTCAAACTGTGTTATTGCAGGCTCTTACATTAGGTCATATGAGATCAAACGACTGCTCGACGACAAAAATATTTGTCGTCAATTTTTTATTGTTGACGTTGTCTATAATGTCGACTAATCGTTTCAGCCCTTCTTTACTGTTGCTAAATTGCGGGGCATGTTTGATAATAAAACATTGAAAGCACAATAATCCGGGCAAGAGACGCTGTTCCCCAGGCTGAAATGTGTGCGCGCACTGCGCAAACTCCAATAAGGACCGCAAGACAAGCAAATTATACTTTGGGCTTTAGGTGCACGTCCAAGCGATCAAATACACACAAAATATTTCAAAATGGCCAGATTGGGGATTGTTCACTTAAACACAGTTTATGTCTTAAATGGACATGAACAGTTGGGAGAAAATCCGATGTGTGTCAATATACAACAAAATGCAAAGAGAAAATCACTCACAGCTCTCGATCTGAATAACGTTAGCTTTAATAAGCATTGATCTATCAATTCATACATTGAAAACTAAAAATGCCGGCACACTGTTGCATTTACAAATTGATCTTTTATATTCATTTCATTAAATATTTATTTAAATTTCAGAATATAAAGCAATGTTAATTTAGCTTGTAATTTGTTTCATATATTATGTTTTAGCACTATTCCTGCACTTCCCTCCTGACACACACACACAGAGAGAGAGAGAGACACACACACAGAAAGACCACAAACACAGACAATGCGACAAACGCAGTAAAATTCACCTTAATCTCCTGACAGATTCTAGGTGTCCGGTGTTAAATGTTCATAATGCCGTAATGATCCCGTTCGGCCCGTTGGAAAGCTTTAGTTGAGCTCTATAGATGCTAGAGGACGTTCATTAAAGCACTTGAGAGGTTTGTTCACAAACGGGTCTTCTGTTGTGCGCGGTGCTTTAAATGCTCACTGTAGTCAGAGGACGCGCAAGCCCCGCCCCTTTCAGGCGGGATTTAAAGACACAGTGCGCAGGCTGCTGTCATCTGTGAGCGGCTCTGCATATTGTTATCCTCTATGTGTTGTGCATTTGTTTGCTCTACATGTTTTATATTGAAATACATATGCAGTTAAAAAAATAAATAAATAAATAAATAAATAATAATAATATATATATATATATATATGTACTGTATATATATATATATACACACACACAAAAGTACCGATAAGACCAGGTATTGTACCAGGTAGATACAATATTGAAACCCAATTCAAAACATTTCACACACACTTTCATAATTAAACATTCAATAATTCATATTCACCTTCTAGAGTTCACTTCCAAAATATTCAATCTAAAAATACTAAGAAAAAAATATGTAATAAAAATATGTGCAGAAAATGTCTGAGAGCACAAAAAACAGAGAAATATAAATAAGGAAAATATGATTTTGTGTGCAATTCGGATAATTTTGCATTAATATTTCAGTTTTGTGCAATATGATTTTAAATGTGTTTAAAGTTCTGATTCGTGCTTATTATCTTTTTTAATGCGTGATTAAATTTTTTATTTACATTTATTATTTTTTGATCCGTGACTATTGTTTGCTATTCTGAAAACATTGCTTTCATTTTTACATTTTGTGCAATATAACTTTACTTGCGTTTTTACATTTTGGTTTCGCGCTTGTTATTTTTTTTTATCTGCGACTGCAATACATTTGGCGGGAAAATTATCCCATAGAAATCAGGCAATAGTGTTGTAGTCAGACAATTTAAGTCACTTAATATTAACTTCTTGTTTATTGAACTGTTGTATTAAATCAATACCACATTTGCAAACTCCCTTAAAAATCATTAAAAGCTGTCATTCATCTTAGTTCATCATGATCTCACAAAGGTTCATTATAATCAACAAAGCTCTCTACTCTGCACAATTAATCTTTTATTTATACCGTGTCAGCACTTTGTTATAAGGAGAGGATATGATCTTGCATAACTCAGCTATGAACAAAACTCTGGTGTTTTGAGCAGTGAGTGAATTCTGATTAACATTGCATTCAAGGAATCAACATATGTCTGTGATACATTACTCAGCGCTGCAAAAACACATTGTAAGTAGAAACCTTTGAAGCTACCCCGATTGAGTCAGTCGCACTGGTGCTCCTAAATATTTTTTCATAGTCGCACACAGTAGTTTTCAGTCGCAAATGTGACTGAAATGGTTGTACTGTAGAGCCCTGATGTGTAAACATTTTAATAAGGATTGCTAAGTGCACCTTTTAAGTAAGACAAAAATATTAAATGAAATTTAAATGAAATTTACTGAAAGATTAAAAATCACTGAAAGAAGAGTCTAAATTAAAGAGCGTTAGTTAGCATAACTGAGGTGAGTAAGGAGGCAAACAGAGAAAGCCATACAGTCTGTGCTGTCTGATAGGGCTGGTAAATGCAAATAGACCATATTATCTTTAAATTACACATGGCTAAAAATCGATTCACAAGCAATGGACCCTGCAAGCTCCATCCTTATGTGGCACTGGCAGAAATTTCAGACTCAGATCACAAATTCATAAAATGAGTATGGAAAGATACAATTTATAATTTGTCATTATTCAAAGGGGCCATTAAAAAGTTGGTTCAGTGGCAAAAGGTTTTAAAAAACCTGTAGAACTATCTCAACAAAAGATATTTTTATATATTTGGGATTCTCTGGAAGAACAACTGTGCTAATACCAGTGCTGTGCCAATATATTGAAACTCAACTCCTGGGTAAAGTGCTGTAGCCGTACTAGTGATAAAGTAAAAAACCTACCCCAATCAATTTCTGTATAAACCATTGTAGCCAAATTATAAAAGAGACTCAAGCTGTTTGCAATTGCAATCTTTCTTCT
Source organism: Sinocyclocheilus grahami (assembly GCF_001515645.1). Taxonomy (NCBI): domain Eukaryota; kingdom Metazoa; phylum Chordata; class Actinopteri; order Cypriniformes; family Cyprinidae; genus Sinocyclocheilus; species Sinocyclocheilus grahami. The sequence goes on along the minus strand of NW_015507901.1, from coordinate 16,578 downwards.
AATTATTAAAGTAGTTTTGCTGTGAGATCTCACATTTCTGCAGCATCTTTTTTGACTGTGCACCAGTTTGTAATGTTGAAGTTATCCATTTTCTTCTTGTACAGATAATCTATAAGTATGCAAAGTGAGTGTGTGGCAACATCTCATAGACAGAGATGAACTGAACAACTAAGATACTGTTCAGTGGAGCAGGACTAAGCAGCTTCACACTGAGACTTAAAATGGAAACCACAAATCATTGATTATTTCAGTCCTGACTTGAGTCCCTCTCTCTGAGGAGGATGTCATTTGTGGAGGATAGAGCCTGCGTCGTTAAACCAAACCCCACCAGAGCGACCCTAATTATTCCAGGCTATCAACAATACACCATTTGTGAGTGGGGTGGTTCATTTTGTTATAGCCCTGGGAGTACAGTAGCAGAAATAAACATAGAGCAAACCCTACAGCAACCATCTTGTTTATATAAGACTCCTTCTGATTATGTTGGCATGAATAATTAAGAGAAAAACAGATAGATGTCTTGAGGTGAAGTAATTGACTATATCATCTCCGAGTCCATTCTGCACAGCAACAGGTGTGCGATATTTACATAAAGTTATACAAATTTATGCTAAATCTCAAGAGAAAGGGTTTTGCTATCATTTATGTTCTCTTATTTCATTAGATATTTCCAAAACCTCTTCACAGATAACCTGGCAATCAAGACCTCAAGTCTCCAGGACTTAAAATTTGTATGTCACTTTTCATTAGTTATAGTCACGTCAATTAGAGCTGTGCAATTAATCGAAATACAGTTTCAATTTTGGCCTCCAACGATTATGAAAATACAATAATCGAGATAAAGCAATTATTGCACCCCATTCCGCCCCTTTCCAGCAGTGTGCTTTTGCTCCTCCCTAATTTCACGGACAAATCAGTAAAATCATGTAACGTGAATTTCGCAAAATGGAACGTGCTTGATTTATCAAAGTTTATTAGATTTATTCATGTTTTTAAAAGCACAAAAAAGCACTTGCGATGATCCTCAGGAGGCTTTCTGTGCATACACTCAGATACGGAACAGAACATGGACAAGTAAAGTGAACGTTTAGCTTAAGGTGAGTGCCTAAACGGTCAAATACATGCAAAAATGTGTCAAAATGTGGCGCTTGGTGATTATTCACATAAACCCTCGTCGGTTATGTTATATATGAACATAAACAGTTGGGAATGAAAACACATGCATAACAGTAAATTAGATCTGTGCAGCTCTTAAAGTGACAGCAGGCTTTATTCCTGCTGCTGACTGTGTGCTTAATATTACTCAAACAACAAAAGACAGAGAGAAAATCACTTCCTTCTCTTGACTGAAGGACTTTTGTAGCTTCAGTAAGAAACAAAGGATGTTTAAATTAATTAATTTAATTTACAGTGAAGACTATGCTGTTTTATTTTACATTCAATTATTCATTTTTTGTAGTAGACTGTTAGCTGAATACTTTAGACTTGCACTGTTTGTTTCATTTGTATCTTTTTTTTCTATTGTATTTGTCCTTTCCTTTCCTTTTTTTTTATTACTGACAGTTTTATTATTCTCAATCATTTTTGAGGACTTCTTTTTTATTTATTTTTTACTAATATTATTTACCCTAGTATTCTGCTGTGGTATTGAGAATTGTGAAATTTCGCTGGTCTTTAGAATGTAGATGTCATAGCAACCTTATTTACAGAAAATATCAATTTGATACATATCGCTATCTTGAAATTTTGAATTTTTTTTTTGGTCATAAATGACAGATGAGAGGTAACCCTGCAAACAAGCCTGCACTGGACCTTTACGGGCCCACTTCGGACTAGCCTAAGAGCCTAAGGGCCCCCAGGGCCTCTGAGATTTTGTTCATTGGCAAAACGTTGGCCCCTTAGTGCTGGCCCTGCAAGGGCAGCCCTCACTTGGCCCACACTATTAATCTACAACAGGGGTGCCCAACCTGGTCCTCATCAAACACAACTGAACCAACTTATTACGATCTGAAGGAGCACTTGATAATTACAGACAGGTTTGTTTAATCAGGATTGGAGCTGAACTCTGTAGGAAGGTAAATCTCCAGGAACAGGATGCACCCCTGATCTATAACAATACATCTGTTTCACTTTAAATACTTTTCAACAACTACTGTATAACCTAAGTCTTTGGGAAAAAACAGTTATTATACATCTGAAATGGATGCAGTCACCACATAACTAATGTCTATATTGTCAAAAATGTACAGTAGTCAAAGTGATTTCAAATCAATGAATTTATTAAATACAAAATGGAAAACATTCAATTCAGGTTAATACAGCAGCATATAGCTAAAAATGTAAATACACAAAAGTACAAAATAACTAAAGAAAGCAAACAAAGCAATGTAAGATTGTAGGATTTTGTCATGTGAAAGTTGATGTGTAGCACATCAATGTCCAAACACTGTCCATAGCTGACGTTGACTGATAGCAAATGAATAATCCAACCTCTTGTAATGAAAGCAAGCCATAGCTCTCAAACACCAGACTCTTCCTAACCAGGAACAGTCAAAAACAGTCCAGACTATGGTCTCACGTCGAAATGAACTTTAAATCCATATTCAAACTGGACCATGATGTGGTGACCTCACCAATAAAGAGTCCTTCTAAAATGCATACAAATACACCGTCTTAAACTCTTAGCATCAATCCAAACATAGGCCCTACATACATGTACCATCTTCGCAAAAAACATCAGCAATGTACACTTTTAAATAGAAAAAAAAAAACTTGTGTAGACTGGGCTTGAAATTAAGTATTTCCCAACCAGGACACAGCACAATGTGGCCATGCTGGCTACTGCTGCTTGCTATTGCTAACTCTCTTCTTCTTCTTCTTTTGTTCAATGGCCATTCACTCCTTAGGAGTATTACCGCCACCTACTGTATATCTTGCACACATGTGTGATGAATCTGTACTGAAGGGAAAAGAAAGAAAGAAAAAAAAGAAAAAATTGGTCATGCCCGACCCACCCCATAGGATCAGAGCCCAAGCTTCAGCTGGCGCTGCGTGTTCAGCTCCTCCAGCTTCCACACTGTGCTCCTCAACCTCTGAGATGGGCAGAAGCATCATGATCCTCATCCTCAAACATTAAATCCTGTGGTCTAATCCTGTAAACCCTAAAAATGTTAAAACCACCTTAAACATCTGACTATCACTAAAACCCTTTCCCAGAAAGTCCACGACACTCACTGGTCTGTTCCTTATATTGCTAAAAAGACTGTTACGCTGATCTTCATATTTACTACATTTAAAGAGCACATGCTCTACTGTTTCAAAAACATCACATTCATCACACATACCATTTTCATTCTTTCCCATTAATGCAAGTGTTGAATTTAGTCCTGTGTGACCCATCCTTAATCTAGAAATCATCACTTCTTCCTTTCTGTGTCTTCCATAAAACTGTTCTTTTTTCCCTACTGATTTTACAATATCATAATACCACCTACCTGTGCTGCTATTTTCCCATCTTTGTTGCCATATTCTTATTATTTCCCTATTAATTACTGATTTTATCTCATTTCTTCCCAGAGGTACCTTAACATCCACCAAGTTTTTCTTTAAAGCTTCTTTTGCTAACTTATCCGCTGTTTCATTTCCTACTATCCCGATATGTGCCGGTACCTAACAAAAGTATACGATTATACCCTCTATTTTCAGTCTGTACAGTAATGTATACATTTCTACTAGCAGGTCTTCTCTATAAGTTTTTGTCGACAATATACTTTTAAGAGCTGATGAAGAATCTGAGCAAATTACAGTCGGAGTCCTATTTAGCTTAATCTGTTCTACCCACTGCAATCCTACTATTATAGCAGTTAATTCTGTAGAAAATACGGACAATTTGTCACTTAACCTTAAACGTATTTTCATCTTAGATCTTGGAATGTACACTCCTATGCCCACTTTTTGTTTGATTGGGTCTTTAGACTCATCTGTATAGATCTGTATGAAAGAATAAACAATTTCTCTCATAAAAACATTGATTTCATTACTATTAGTATATCTTTCTTCTGCTTTTTCCCGGGCCTCCAACAATCTCATTTCAACAATGAATTCAGGAATATTCCATACCGATACCCCATTTAATGGCATGTTGGGACAGATTTCTTCATTCCCCAGACCACAATCCTTGACCCTTGCTAACTCTCTCTACCACATGGCTTTACTTAAGGAAACCTAAAACACTCTTGCATCCCTAGTGGTCAGGAAGAAAACTGCCCACAAAATTCTTATTAACAGGCTCATGTCAGGCCCACAATTGGCCATCATGGGATTAATGTGGGTAGTCCCATAGTGTAGGTTGTTTACAGAGAGCCTGCTGTGAGCCCAAAGCTGTGGGCCTCCCCTGCAAGCCCGCACCGGGCCTGTTTAGGTTTGGTGTGGGCTGGCCCTAGCCCACTGTGCCCGCAAAAAGCCAGCATGGGCCCCGCAAGGACATGTTTGCAGGGAATGTTATGTTCTAAAACAGATAAATATTCTCCTAAAAGTTATTTACTGTAGCTTTAATCGCATCAATCCCTTCCAGAAAAACAAAGACAAATGTCCTTTTCTTTCCACTGACAAATCGTCCACATGCAGCTGTGACTCAAGAGGTACTGCGGCCCAGACGAGAGCCAGATACGGTAATTAACGTGATGAGAAGCTGAGAGGAGGAAGCAACATTGTGTCATTCCTCAACTCGAGATTCACCCGACTCCACAACCCCCTCCTCTCTGCCGGCCTTTGCTATGCAAAACAGCTCACTGAATAATTCACAAAGTGCATTTTTATTCGAGCATCCGACATACTTCTCACAGCACTCTTTATGAAATAATAAATCCGAATATAATATAGATTGCTTTGTGTGTGTGTGTGTGTGGAAGAAAAACTATTTCTGTAGCAAATTTGCAGTTCCTCATAAGAGCAAGGGCAAATGAAACATACTTTCACTTAATTACCTTTCTTGGAGGAATTTCACCTAAACCAGGTGAAATGATAGGCCAATGATACATGGGGCAACTTTTTGTGCAATGTTGCCGGACAATGTTGCCAAGCGATGTTGATTGGGCAACAAATTTCTATGAAACTTAGGCACCCTACTGTGCTTTTCCTGTTTAATGAATGCATAGTATTCTCACCACTGAATACCTAAGAGGTATTAAATTTGATCAATTTTTTTATTGATAGCTGCTCCACAAATGAGAACGTCACCTGTAGAGGAAGACTGTTACGGTCTGCGACCTTTTGTGTTGTGTGTGTGTGTATATGTTATTTCTTTTAGTCTCTTCTCTGTTCTCACTCTCATGCTCTTAGGTACCACCTTCCTTGGATTCTATTGGCTATCTGTGCTGTCATTCATCATTAGTTAATTGACAACACGTCAGCGGGAAGACGGGGGTGACGTTTTGTATTGTGACTGTTGTGTGCACTCGTGGAATGTGTTTGTGTTGCGCTCTTGGGTTTTAATGGCTGGTGATGCTATGCTGCTGTGTGATCGGATGTCTTTGTCAGCTCGCCGCTGGTTTGGAAGACAAGGAAGGAGTGGAAGAGTTTAGGAAGTCACGTGACCTACAGTACATACCTGCACGTAGGAATATTGGATGTATAGACACACTAGTTTATTTGTGTGCGCTTTTCTTGTATGTTTTGATTTTGTATATTCAGTGTAGTTTATGACGCTTTTGCGTTGAAGATTTTTTTTTCTTTTCTTTGATAGTTTAGGGGTTTTGGGATTTAGTTAGATAATGGGTTTTTTCTTCTATTTAATTTTATGATTTAAGCGCCACTTTAACTTCCCTTCTTTTTCCTTTGTCTTGTTTGTTTAACTTGTTGTTCCTTGAGGGCAATAAATCTTTCTTGTAGTGCAGTTTCGTGTCATGTGTTCCATTGCCACTTATTTTACCTGGCTT
>NW_015507901.1:6471-8323 GCF_001515645.1 Sinocyclocheilus grahami | reverse complement strand
CATAAAACGAGTGTGCCATGAAATACGTAATGTAATGCGTGTTGTAAAGATCGCGAGTAAAAACAAAAGAAGAAGAAAACCTTACAGCTGACATGAGTCGTTAGCCTGATGGGACCAAACTCCCTTTGTGATTTTAAAACGTAAGACAGTACCCAGATTTGAAGACTACAGTAAGACTTAACTTCTACTGTTAATAAGATTTTGGTAGGCTACTATTAGATGGATAGCCTAAATGTCCTAATTCAGATGGGCTACCTTTTTTTTTTTTTTAAATGGTATATCAAAAAGTGTATATTTTTTAAATGTTTAACCATACAGTTTTTACCATACTTTCAAAACAAAAATTAAAATAGGAAAAATATGCAATATGAAAATAATTGAAGACAAAATGTATTTTACTGAGAAAAAACAAGATTTGGTTTTTAAAAAGCCTTTTTCCAAAAGGTACATCTGGAAAAAGGGGGGTCGTCTTATAATCAGGGTTGTCTTATGTTCGGGCCAATACGGTACATATTGTGCATCACAAGCTGAACAACCATGTCAAAACCAGGGTTTTATAGAACTATAGAAAAAAACAAAAATGATTTAATTACTTGAAATAAAACATGCCTTAACTGAAATGAATAATGCATTACATTTGTATAGTGCTTTTCTGCTTTTCTAAGCACTCAAAGTGCACATTGTGAGGGGGTATCTCCTCATCCACCACCACCAAATTAGTAATCAACTACTATATAAATTACTGAAATTACTACTTAAATAACTAAATAAATTAAAACAAAACTAAAACTTAATAAAAAAAACTATACAGACATATTTAAAAACAAACACCACAAAATTACAAAAATTTTAACTAAAATTTAAATGAACAATTTAAATAACATGCACTCCTTGGACCTGCTCATTAATTCGATGCACAAAGGATCAGATATGTCCTCCCCGCCTGTGCTCTGTTACATGGGCAGATGGAGAGAGGGCCCCACTTTGAGCAGGACTCATCCGTCTACTTTGTGAGTTACAGTGTACCCAGCCCCTCTCTCCTCTGCCAAACACTGAAAACAACTGGGCAAACACTGCAAGAGGAGCTATTTTGGAGTTGGATGCTACTGACAGTGGCCCGTGTAATGGCTGCCTGCTGACACCGTTCCACATGAAAGGATGGGAGGCTGCTGGGACATGCACACATGGAGACAGACTGCCAAGCCAAGTCCTTTAGCCTTTTATCGTCTGTTTTCAATTTGTAATTATTAATTTTTTTGTATACAAATATCCCATTTGGGAAATTATATGCATGCTTCTAAACTTTGACAGGGAGTTAAAAAAAATAAAAACCAACACCTGTAAATGTTCCTAATCCATGAGTCCTCATTAAAAAGACTGTGAACTCCCTCCTAACAAGCAGGTGTAGGAAGGCCATTATGTGGATGACCAATAAAAATGCTGCCATCATTTCCACTAACCTTCTATATTATTTAGTACCTCATCACAAAGAGCTATTTCCATTTTATGTGAGGGAGGTTCATTCAGTTCGCGGAGTCTCCTCAAGAATGCTCCCTTTCAAGGGCAAGTGGATTATTCTGTTATCCATAATGTGTCACATGAAGTGCCCTCAAGGACCTACAATTTACAAAACACAGTGACATTCTATATGTTTGATGGCTCATATCCTAAACAAAGAGGTTATTTATAATATGCTACACAGAAAAAAAAACTTCAGAGTACATATGTTGCCTTATAACTACTTGATTTTGACAGCTGAAATGAGATAAGAATGTTTAAAAACATTCTGGATTTGCCACCAAAAATAATTTATTTTCAATTCAGTTGTGTAATAATACTGTTGATCTACTAA
>NW_015507901.1:4118-6461 GCF_001515645.1 Sinocyclocheilus grahami | reverse complement strand
CACACACACACACACACACACACACACACACACACATTGACTCAGGCCAAAGTCTCTATATAACAGCCTAACAATTATTCTGTGGAGATGCATTGTGAGAAAAAGGGCACTGTTCACAATGAGCAATCAACAGCTTGCCACTCCAACTTCACCCAGTGTAATGGTGAGTGAAACATGTGCATACGGAGCATGCCTTCTCAGTTTTTCATATTTTCTCTTGCCTGATTGGACTCATTTATCTGTATATTTCCTTAACTGAGAGACTCATTTGAGGTCATTGAAAATGAAATGAGAGTCAAATGAGAGTCCTGTGATTTTTGTTCTGATTTACATATTCATCATCTCCATCATGCAATTAGTTTTAAAATGCTGCCTTAAAGTCATGTCAGAATGATCATATTTACGAGAGGAGGGCACAACCAATGTTCTCCAATGGAATTTTCTTTGAACCCTAGGGATTTTTTGTGTGTGTGTGTATGTGTCAATTAAAGAATCATAATGAAAACGGAGTTGTATTTATCATGAGTTATGAATGTTAACTGTACAGTTTAATTTGTATACAGCTAATAACAAACTACATGTTCCATAATTCTCTGTGGCAACACAAGAATGATAAAGAGTATACAATAGAATATACTGAGGAGTGACTGAGGAGCATGCGAGTTAATGAGTGACGACGTTTCTGAGTGAGTTCTTTGAACTTTTCTTCTTTCTTATTTTTTCTTGTATGCTATTTTTGTTAATTAGTAGTTTGTAGTAGTTGACCTGTCCGATTTGTGGTGGTTATGGGGTCCCAACTCAGATGGGTTTTCAATATTGACTGCCCGACATGGTTGTAAGTGCATTCCAGATGATTCGTTGTCAGTAGAAGATTACTTGATGGCAGTTGGCAATGAAATTGGTGCACAAAACATTTTTTTCTGCATCAAGGATGAATAAGGCTGTTGCTGTCTTTCTGAAAGAGCTAACCATGGTGGATCATTTAGTTGAGCGTTGTATATCAGTAGGAAATAATTTCATTCCAGTATTTGCCGCTGTCTAATCTTTCAAAAAAGGTTATCCTTCCAAATGTCCTGCCGTTTATATCAAATGATATGCTTGAGCGCATTCTTGTGCGTTATGGCAAAATTGTCAGTTCAGTGAAGATGATTCCACTGGGTTTAAAAAACCCATATTTGAAACACCTTATGTCTTTTAGAAGACACATTTTCATGATTTTGAGTGCTGAATATCAGAATCTGAATGTTGCTGCGAAATTGACAGTGTTGGATAAGGATTACACCATCTTTATAACCACTGATTCAATGAGGTGTTTTGCTTGCGAAAAGCATGGTCATACCAAACAAATGTGTCCTATGAATAAGGACACTGAACAAGTGGATAATGGGAATGAGTCAGTCACTGTTAATAAGCGTGAGAATCACACCGTTGATGAAAACAATGAAACTAAAACTGATCAGCATTCTGAAAAAGTTCTTGATAGCCTTACTGAACCCAGTTCATTCATTTGATGAATTCACTGGATAGCTTGTCACATGATCCTAGAGGGGCCTTGGAAAATGATGGATAGTCTCTTTATGATTCTGATAGTGAATATTCAGATAGTTGTGGTGACAATATTGAGGTAGCCTCTCAGGGAAGCTCTACTTCTAAACCAAATGTATCCTTCTACACAATTGAACAGTTGAATCATTTTCCTGATTCTACAAAAAATCAACGGAGACCAAAACTTGAAATGTATTTTCCAAATTTAAGGCTTTTCAATGATTCATGTGTCATTGCCATGAGGAAGGCTACTTTAGAAGAACTTGACCAACCAAAAGGAAGGCTACTTTAGAGAAACTTGATCAACCTTATCGACTTAAGAAATGTATGTGTAATGTAAGAAAAAGAATGAAGACCCGATCTGTGAAACACTACTAAGATGAGTTTTGTTGTGTTATGTTTTTTTGATTTTCTCTTTTTTTATCCCTATGACTTCATTTAATATTGGCTCCTTTAATATTAATGGTTGTCGGGGGACTGAAAAGAGAGCTACTTTATTTGATTATTTACAGTTAAAAAAGGCAGATATAATATTGTTACAGGAGATGCATACGGATGTTCAAAATCAAATGCAATGGATGACCGAATGGAAGGGGAGTGTAATTCTTAGTCATGGTTCAAACGTAAGTGCAGGCGTTGCAATACTTCTTTCATCGAGGGTAAATTGTTATACTTTAGTGTCTGAGATAAATCCTGGTCGGATTTTGCATGTGGATGTTACCTTAGGAGATACAAATGTTTCATTTTTTAGTGTCTATGCACCACATATAGGAAATTAACGTATACCTTTTTTTTTTT
>NW_015507901.1:3441-3679 GCF_001515645.1 Sinocyclocheilus grahami | reverse complement strand
AATCAAATATTCAGGGTAATAATGATTCTTCTTCTGCAGATATTGAAATAAATACATTTATTTTAAAGAATATTTTGGAAGAAAGAAGAAAAGGAGCTTTGATTAGAGCTAGATATACTCATTTAAATGATATGGATGCTCCTACAGCTTTCCTTTTTGGATTAGAAAAAAAAAGTCCAGGGATAAGAGTCCAACCACTGTTATGCTGATGATACTCAACTATATATCTCAACAAGAC
>NW_015507901.1:0-933 GCF_001515645.1 Sinocyclocheilus grahami | reverse complement strand
TCCTTGACCAGACCCTTTTCTGTAACTCATGGTATAAGACAGGGGTGTCCACTGTCTGGATTATTGTATGTTATTTCAATTGAACCATTGTTGGTTTCTTTAAGGAATTAGCTACATGGTGTGAACATTTCTAGTTACCAGATTTATTTTGGTACTGATGAGTACATGGAGAAAAATTGGGAAGGACTTTCTGAAGTGAGATGGAGATGGATTCTTCCACATCTCTCGTACAGAGGAAGAGTTTTAATTGTTAACAATCTGGCTGCCTCCATGCTGTGGCATTGTTAATTGTTAACTCAATAATTGGCATGTTAATTAATGTTTAATTAACATAAAAAAATGTATTGGGCAGACAGAGTGTCTTGGATATCATTCAGCCTAATTCTGTTGCAAAATATGACCAATGTAAAGTTGGACAAACATTTGTTTTTAATTGAAAAGACTTATGATCTAAAAACTTGTTGTCTTATGATGCTTTTTATGTATCAATTCTGAGAGTATGGGGACTTTTTAAGATGTTACGAGATAAAAGTGCACATTATGGTATTCTTGAACCTCTGTTTTTTAATCCATTGTTTAATATACAATCAAGTGTACTGAGTTCATGTGTTGCAATGTTTTCTAAAGCAGGAATTGTAAGAATTATTGACTTACATGATTTGCACAATAGTCAATGGAAAAGTGTACAGACTCTTGCTGACCAAGTTGGTCTTAGATCATTACGGTCAATGGAAGGGTTTGTTAAGAGTCTTAAAGCCTCTTTTCCTTCTGAAGTTATGTCCTTTGTAAATTATGTTATTCATAATGGTGCAGTGACTCAGAGTTTTAAAGGTTGTAAAGGTTATACCAAAAAATTTGGAAATGAATGAAAGTGGTCAGTTTTCTTTGTTGAAGGGGTATAAAGTTTTGGATTTTTGATCCCTCTGAAAAAAA
>NW_015507900.1:37691-38091 GCF_001515645.1 Sinocyclocheilus grahami | reverse complement strand
ATTTTGCATGACATCTAGATTTTTCTGCAGCAGTTTATTATTGCTTTAAAAGAAGTGATATCGCCAACTACAGGGCACTGAAAGTACTATAGCTTGTGTGTTTTGCCCTTACTCACCCAAACTGGTCAACAAGGCTACTTTATGTGAATGCGAGTTCCTTAGTAGTTGTGAGTCTCAGGTGTTTTATATATGAGATGAGGACATGACTGCAGCCGGCAATGAGGCCCAAACCAGCACAGCCAGTGCAAGAAAGCTTTGCCTTTTCATTTTACTTGCAATTTTTGTGCAATTTTGAGGTGTTACATTTTATTTAAGGTGTTCACTGGCATGTCTCTTTACTAATGCACCTTTGAGCCTATATTTAGTATAAGTAAAATACTTAAGCACTGTTAAAATCAGA
>NW_015507900.1:36816-37557 GCF_001515645.1 Sinocyclocheilus grahami | reverse complement strand
CTTTACATCTCTGTAGTGCTGCACAGTACCTTGAAAGGTTTCAGAATCTGTTTCATCTTGAGCGTTTCCAGAAACGTTTGTTTCACCTTGACTGAGTTCAGAGTAGATGAGGGACATAAGCACTAAAAGCAGAAGAAAAACAGATATGCATTTCCATTGATTAAACACAATGCAGATCACACACTGAAACAAGTCTAGAGTTTATTCTACATCAGTCACACGCAACGACGTCCCATGACTCTGAGAGTCTATTTACTGATGGATTCACTTCTGCTCAGACGACAGAGAAGCAGTTTGATCCACTGACGTTCAGAACCGTGTTTGTTTCTTAAGCTTTGTGTTAGTTTGCCTCTATGTTGCTCCCTCTTTTTGCTTTTCTATTAGTATAACTATTCATGTTCTACCAATTTTGTATTGTTCCTTCTGTTTGTTTCTCCTGATTGTGTATGCTACGTGTTTGTAAAACATGAAAGATGTTATTAGAATCTATAAATAATATATATAATTATTCACTTTTCATGCCACAAAAACTCCACTTTTTGTATTAAGGCATGCCACAAAAACTCCTTTTCGCTTAATAATAGAGGCATTTACAGTGTTGTTCCCGTATGCCTTCAGAGCACTTCAGAATATGGGATGATTTGCATGGGAATGTTTTATGACATGTATTGAATCCTTAAAAAAAAATGATTTTTTATGTGATTAATGATTCACACCACTGATTCTTCACTGGAACAAAAC
>NW_015507900.1:29983-36770 GCF_001515645.1 Sinocyclocheilus grahami | reverse complement strand
GACGAAAAAATTCATTTTCTGGTTGTCATGCTCTCATTAAGTTACAATTTTAATCTGCTCAAGCAGAACGTTAATGTCATCTTGAGCTTCAGCAAGGTATCTCTGGCTAAAACTAGCTAATGTTAAAGTTAGTGAGTCCATGCTAATGTACAAACATGAATAGCTAACTGTTCTCACGTCTTGTACAGAGTAGGTCAAAAACACATAAACTAAGGTCTACATTTCAGTGCCTCTCCATATTAAACTGGTTAGATGAAAATTAATTTAAAGGGATAGTTCACCCAAAAATGAAAATGTGATGTTTATCTGCTTACCCCCAGGGCATGCAAGATGTAGGTGACGTTGTTTCTTCAGTAGAACACAAGCAATACATTTTATCTCACAGTATTTATATAATTTTTTTACCTCTGTTCCACCGCAATGTCCAACTGTCCTGAGCACATTCACAACATCCGGCATGTGACGCGTGTACATGCTCTGGCATAGTAGACATATATACGTAGATGCCTGCGGCCCATAGAAACAGTCACTAATGAGGCATCTACTTATATATATTGACGCACCGGATGTTGTGAACACGCTCAGGACAGTTGGACATTGCGGTGAGGTAAACAATGACATAAATACTGTTCAGTTTCTTGCACAGACCGATCGTTTTGTGTCGTAAGACCTCAATGTATCGTCACGAGTCACAGGGTTTAATTAGGTTTTGTCTGTGTACGGTTTTTTTTTTTTTTACTCTCAAAGCCGATCCCATCCACTTCCACTGTAAGACTGATAGACTGCAGCATAGTCGACATATATACTTGTAAATAGATGCACCGGATGTTGTGAACACGCTCAGGACAGTTGGACATTGCGGTGAGGTAAACAATGACATAAATACTGTTCAGTTTCTTGCACAGATCGATCGTTTCGTGTCGTAAGACCTCAATGTATCGTCACGAGCCACAGGGTTTAATTAGGTTTTGTCTGTGTACGGTTTTTTTTTTTTTTACTCTCAAAGCCGATTCCCATCCACTTCCACTGTAAGACTGATAGACTGCAACGGTTTAAGTTAAAAATCTTTGTTTGAGTTCTACTGAAGAAACAAAGTCACCTCCATCTTGGATGCCCTGGGGGAAGGCAGATAAACATCACATTTTCATTTTTGGGTGAACTATCCCTTTAATCTTACCCTGTGGTGCATGAATACAGGATGTTGTCATCTGCGATCCCGCTTGCATTGTGATCTGTAAACCCTCGCTTCCAAATTAATCTTGTTACCCACCATATTTATTTTAATTTATTTTATATATCCCTCAATGGCATATTTAAGTCCTATTTTGAATGGTGGTCCTTCTGTGTCCAAAATATATCAAAAACATCTTAGGACAAGGTTTTCACACTGACAGCTGTTATTGTTAGACAGTTAGCAACTTTTGTTTGTCCAAGTTTGCAACAGTAACTAAGGGGGGCGGGGCTTACCGATAGGTCAATTATTGTTATCAACTGATATGAACAATTTTATTGGGATTTTTTATTTATTTATTTATTTTATCCATATCGCCCAGCTCTACTACTACATGAACACACACAGTGTCCAGATTTCAGCTCAACAACAAACATTTATATTTTGCAAGCTTAATTCAAACTGTAAGTCTAATCAAACGTTGAAGAAAGGTCTCTTGTGGTTGATAATTGTTATACATTGCGCATTTTAGTATATGTAGTCAGCCATTCTATGGAGAAACTTATGTTCACAGTCCACCTCAGGCGTCGTAGGCTGAAATTCTGTACACACTTTACATATAAACTGCAGACATAGTGAGGGTCGTACAGTTGTGTGCTGAACCAAACCCTCAATCTCAGGTGATGAACACAATGACCAAGTATATACTGCAGCTAAATTCAGTTCAGAATGCAGTTGTCAGTTCTGTAAATAACCAAACTTTGTGTTCAGCACTGAATTAGAGTGATAGAGGCACGATATGTACAGTGATGGCAGCGTACACTGTTTAAAAGCTTCATCTCAACAATGAATGTCACTCTGATGATGGCACGTATTTTGTCCTATATGTGCCTGAAATATTTAACTTCATAAGGTTACAGATTACCTTTCTAAAAAAATTTAAACAATTTCTCAGTAATTAGAGTAATAGTTTGCCCAAAAAATTAAACATGTCATCATTTACTCACATTCATATTTTTACAAACCTGTATGACTTTCTTATCCCAACAAGAACTCTGATCAAGCTTACTTATGTATTAGACAAATCTAATATATTGATGAGGCACCCAAACAACTGCTCAGCTAAATACAGAAAAATCTAACAGGTACGAAAGCTGTCACTGGGATGTTACCTTTTCAAGAGGTACACTTTTCTACCTTTTAGTTACTAATATGTACTTTTAAGGTACCAATATGGACCCTTTAGGTACAAAGGTGTACCTTTTCAAAAGGTACCACCCCAGTGACAGCTTTCGAACCTTTATGCATTCTCGCATGGATGTACACAACAGTGCAACTATGGAAGATTTTGCACTTAATAATAGAGGCATTTACATTGTTGTTCCCGTATGCCTTCAGAACACTTCAGAATATGGGACGATTTGCATGGGAATTTTTTATGACATGTATTGAAATAAAAACAAAAATAATTCACTACCATTAAATGGCCAAGAGCAAGATTGATCGATTGATTGATTGATTTGTTTGTTTGTAATTTATTGTTTTGTCATCAGCAAAAAATAAGGTATTTCGGCTTTAGAACAACATCAGGTTTACTAATTATTTACTGAAGTTAGCTACACTATCCCATGTACAAGTTGGGGAGAGGTAAATAAACTACAAACTATGAGAGAGAGGAACAGCAAAATAAGGGCTACAAAAGCACATACTTGGAGTGTTGAGGCCCAATATCTGGAATTTGCCTCCAAATCTCTAATGCTGCCCCTGCATCCACTAAAAAGGACGTTGAGACCAATTGGTTAAAAATAAATGAAAAGTGTCTCAGAAAATAGAACTTAGTTCTGAGAAAAGCTTGACCATCATTTCTATTGTGTTTAATGCAATGAAATCCAATTTTAAAGTGTGATTTAAGTGCCGAAAAAAAAATGTTGGGCCCCTAATATGGACAATTAATTTTCAATAAGAGGGGCAGAGAGAATGAAACATGATAGAGAAACTTGCATGTTTGGTCACTGTTCTCAAACTCTCTGCGCCTCTGATGGAGAGTCTATTTAAATATATAATATCATTCAACACCAATCTCCTAATAACACAAATACATCTGACTTAATTGTTCTGCATAAAATAAGAAGAATGAGTTTCACAACAAAAACAAGCGAAAGCACATGTCCATCTTTCACATGCAGCACAGATGAATACATGTTCTCTCAAACTCTGTATCTGATCCACACGTAACATATCATCACATTAATCTGAACAAGAAAAAAAACAATAAGCACTGAGACCCTCCTACACACAGCACAACCATTATTTTACCTTCAGCTGAATACATTGTATTAAAAGGGGGGAAAAATTGTAAAATACTTACAGAGTGTGAGACGCAGTGCACTGGACCCCATACTGACACATTAATAGTCTGTTTTAACAGCGCTGTGTGCACTAAACCAGACACTTCCTGTGTTTAAACAGTCATTTCACACTTCAAGAAGAGATGAGGGAGAAGGAGACAAAACTCTACACAGAAATGCATGAAGAAATAGAAAGAAAATAGATCCATTCTAAGATATTAGCTACTTTTTAGTGCATGCAAGTTGTTAGAGCTCTGTTTCTCTACTTGAAAAAGACTGTGTTATTTTATTTGTTCACAATGCCACAGCCACACACATTACGGACAGATCATAATAAAGTGGAATCACAATGTGACATCTAATGTTGGCCTGTTCATGTAAAGCAGGCTCTTTTTGGGTTATTCTCTCTTCAACAATTGCAATTCTATAAACACATGACTTAATGTGGACACATACACTCAAACACAGGTGAGATATAAGGTTTATAAAGTGATTTTGATTCAGATGAACTAATTATTCAAATGTTTTGTTCTTCCTCTTTAAAAGGAGGGCAGTACATGAAGGTGATTACATTTAGAAGTGAGAAGTGATGCTTCATTCAGGCCTTCCTGAACAAAGACAGATGGAATTATAATAAAGGAAAGTCAATGAAAAGTACATGCACATGTTGCTGTGAATCTTTTACTCTTCTGATAGTATTTTAAGAAATTCTTATGAAGATGCAGAAAAAGCATAACTATCTTCCCCACTCTGGTTAAAACCACAGAGCAGAAACAGATCAGAAGTCAAACCACAACCACAACCATCAGCTCAACTCAACTCATTATTCATGCCTCTTAAACTAAAGACGTTTTCTGTCATTTTCTCACTGCAGCAGCTTCTGAAGTTAGAAATCCACAAACGAAAACATGTTATGACAGCTGTGTTAATGTTAGTTACGACTAAGTCGCCTCATGTTACTGTTTTGAAATAGTTTTACGATAAACAGGAAATGTTCATGGGTCAATAGCATTGAAAGGTCTACACAGCTTTATACCCTGGTCTGTCTACTCTAGATACTCAAATTTTGATTGGCTGGCAGGTATGTATTAAAACCGTTTAATACACATGTAGTTCCAAGTCAGTTTAATCACTTTTCTAAATTAATGCGCTGCTTTTATTGATGCACGCAAACACACACACACACACACACACATATCTCTCGCATACAGAGATTGGAAATCACGCTGCGTACACAGAAACATCCAGGAGCAGGGCTGGATTAACATAAGGCAAGGCAAGTTTATTTATATAGCACAATTCGTACACAATGGTAATTCAAAGTACTTTACATAAAAGAAAGTAAAATAATCATAAAAAATGATAACAAAAATAAAACAAGGAATTTAAAAACTTTGAAAATGATTTAAAAATGTTTTTAAAAATAAATTTAAGACAGTTAAAAATAGAAAATGATCATGCATAAAATACAGTGCAATCAGTTCGGACATCGCACAGTGCGAATTTAAGACAAAATGATTATGATTATACATACATAAAATACAGTGCAATCAGTTCAGACACTGCACAGTGCTCATTCAGTAAATGCACAGCTAAACAGATTAGTTTCGAGTCTAGATTTAAATGTGACTAATGTTTTAGCACATCTGATCTCTTCTGGAAGCTGATTCCAACTGCGGACGGCAAAATAGCTAAAAGCGGACGCCCCTTGTTTTGTGAGAACCCTTGGTATTTCTAACTGACTCAATCCTAATGATCTGAGTGGCCTTTTAGGTTTATATTCAGTGATCATATCTGTAATGTATTTAGGTCCTAGCCCATTGAGTGATTTATAAACGAATAAAAGTACTTTAAAATCAATCCTAAATGTAACTGGAAGCCAGTGTAAGGACCTGAGGACTGGTGTGATATGCTCAGCTTTTCTGGTTCTAGTCAGCATCTTGGCAGCAGCGTTCTGGATGAGCTGCAGCTGTCTAATGGTCTTCTTGGGAAGGCCGGTGAGGAGACCATTACAATAGTCTACCCTGCTGGTAATAAAGGCATGAACAAGTTTCTCCAAGTCTTGACTGGAAACAAAACTTCTAATTCTTGCAATGTTTTTGAGATGATATTATGCTGATTTAGTAACTGCTTTGACATGACTACTGAAACTAAGGTCTGTCTCCAGAATCACACCAAGATACTTGACTTGCTTTTTAGTTGTTTGACCCCTAAAGTCAAGGTATGCATTCACCTTGAGAACTTCATCTTTGTTTCCAAATGCAATGACAGTTTTCCCCTTGGCACATCCAACTGTTAATTTCATCAATGCATTGGCAGAGTGAAACAATGGGGCTGTAGTCATTTGGTGATAAGGCTATGTAAATCTGGGTATCACCAGCATAGCTGTGATAGGCAATTTGGTTCTTTCTCAATATTTGACTTAGTGGGAGCATATACAGGCTAAACAGGAGCGGTGCAAGAATTGAGCCTTGTGGGACTCCGCATGTCATGGATGTCCACTTAGACTTATGCTCTCTTATACTCAAATAATAACGACTCCCTTCTAAGTGTGACCTGAACCATTTGACGCTTCAAAAATAGACATAGTATCTTATTTTTTATATTGCGGTCGAATCTGCCTGATCTCTGCATGACTTGAGGATGTGCTAATCGCCTTCCTGATATTATTGATCTTCTCAGAAAAGAAGGAAGCAAACTCATTGCATTTGCTGTCAGAGAGCATTTCACTGGGAATCTGACTTGGGAGGTTTGTCAGTTTCTCAACAGTAGCAAAAATAGTGTGATTGTTGTTTAAGTTACTGTTTATAAGGTTTGAGAAGAAACTCTGTCTAGCTGTGGCTAGTTCCACATTGAAAGCATGAAGGCTGTCTTTATAGATGCTATAGTGAATTTCAAGTTTTGTCTTCCGCCACATCCGCTCAGCTTTTCTGCATTGTCTTTTCATACTCTGTACTGCTGTTGATTTTCTCCAAGCTGATTTTTGTCTGCCAGTCTTCTTGCTGACTTTCACAGGAGCAATATCATCAATAACATTCTTAACTTTTGAGTTAAAGGAATCAAGAAGAAGATCAACAGAGTCTGCAAAAATGCTTGGTGTTAAAGATATAGCCTCCGTAAATAGCACACTAGTGTTCTCGGTAATGCATCTCTTTCTGACAGAGACAGATCTAGATTCAGTGGTAGCAGAGATCAATATATCAAAGAAAATACAGAAGTGATCAGATAGTGCTACGTCCTTAATAACAATGGATGAAATGTTTAGACC
>NW_015507900.1:26754-29100 GCF_001515645.1 Sinocyclocheilus grahami | reverse complement strand
TATTAATGATCTTCTAAGGAAGCAAGGAAGCAAACTCATTGCATTTGCTGTCAGAGAGCATTTCACTGGGAATCTGACTTGGGAGGTTTGTCAACAGTAGCAAAAGTAGCAAGAGTGCGAGTGTTTCAAGTTACTGTTTATAAGGTTTGAGAAGAATGACTGTCTACCTTTGATTAGTTCCACATTGAAAGCATGAAGGCTGTCTTTATAGATGTTATAGTGAATTTCAAGTTTCGTCTTCCGCCACATCTGATTTTATGCATTGTCTGTACTGCTGTTGATTTAGCCTCCATAAATAGCACACTAGTGTTCTCGTTAATGCATCTCTTTCTGACAGAGACCGATCTAGATTCAGTGGAAGCAGAGATCAATATATCAAAGAAAATACAGAAGTGATCAGATAGTGCTACGTCCTGAATAACAATGGATGAAATGTTTAGACCCCTACTGATGAGTAAATCTAGAGTATTTCCATGATTGTGTGTGGGTCCCTGCACATGCTGAATCAGGTCAAAAGTGTTTAAAACCGTTATAATTTACTTTGTAGTTTTGATTTCTGCATTATCTATGTGAATATTAAAATCCCCTGCAATAGCAAAACAGTAAAACTCTGAGGAAATCATTGATAACATTTCTATGAACTCTTCAACAAAGGCTGGAAAGTATTTTGATTTCTGCATTATCTATGTGAATATTAAAATCCCCTGCAATAGCGAAACAGTAAAACTGAGGAAATCATTGATAACATTTCTATGAACTCTTCAACAAAGGCTGGAGAGTATTTTGGAGGCCTGTAAATAATAATAAACAGAATGCGTGGAGCACCTTTCAGCACAATCCCTAGATATTCAAAAGACAAGTACTGACCAAATGACACTTGCTTGCATTAATAAGGGCTAGGCGGGGCTGAAGCCCCAGGGCCCAAAGATGGAGGGGGCCTGTGATTGGCTGTGGTGGAAAGGAAAAGTAGACCTTGAATGATTGGCCATCGGGAGCACCCAAACTTTTCCTGGTGGGCCGATCGCTGAAAACCCACCACGCCCACAAATATTAAAGGCAATTCAAAACACATTATAAATGTTAGAAACATATTGCTGAAAACCCTTTACAAAGACTGTGAACTATGTAGTACTGAATTGTGGAGTAAGAACGTTAAATCGTTTTTCAACATTTTTGTGTTCAGGATTTTTTGAATGATGACACACTGGAGCCTCTGAGCATGGCCCCTCCGAGCATGGCCCCTCTACTAACACTGTAGAGGTGTGTTTGACTTGAAGCGGTGCTGCGCAGACTGATCGTTGTTTGACATCTAAGTACCATGAGAGCTATAGAGAGCAGACGCTCCTTATGCTTTCGAATCGCTCGCAGTACTTTGATGTCATACACAGATCGGTCTGCGCAGCACCGCTTCAAGTCGAACACAGCTAATAACTAGAGCATGATGCAAAACCATGATGCAAAATTACATGTCATTTGCTAAAATTACGTGACGTATTTTGTCATTAAAACGACAAGTTTTGCATCCTCAAAATTACAAAATTGCACTTTTTGCATCATCAAAATGACAAAATGCTGTGTTTTGTGTCATCTGGTAGAGTTTATAAGTAATTTATACTGTTTTCTTAATATTAATTTCAAGAAGGAAATGTCATTTCTAAAGTGATTTATTCTGTTTTCTTAATATTAACAACTGACTCTTAAATGTAATTTAACAATTGTAATGTAACAATATAAATTACTAAGAACATTTAAGAGTCAGTTGTGTAACTAAAGAAGGTTATTTTTGAAGTTAACATTTCCTTCTAGAAGTTAGAAGTGTAGGATATCAGACCGAATCAGACAATCTAAGATTTGGTCAAAACATGGTTGAAACATTAGGAGCACAAAAATTCCACAAGAGGCCAAGACAACAGGATGTCATAAATCAGACCCTAGCCAGTCTGAAGCAAGCCTGACCAACTCTTTCACAGAACAGCTTTCAACATTAAAACAAAAGAACACTTATTGACAATTCCAAGGAGATTGTCAATTTTGGGGGCAAGTTATCAAGAATAATGGTCAAAAGAGGAAACATGTGATAGTGATCACAAGCTCTTCGAATTGACATCCCCCACCTCACGACAAAGAACAGACTTTCGGAGATTCCTTACAGACCTCTTAATCTCTGGTCTTCATACATTCACAGAATGGCACAGAAACTGCCTTTCCATGCACCTAAATGACACTAAAAGGACTCGAGCAACTAATCATTGCTAGATATATAACTCCATATCATGTATGTAACCCACATGTGACTTATCAGGTCTTAATCATTTATTGTGTATGTATTTTTAATAACTATTGAAT
>NW_015507900.1:0-25994 GCF_001515645.1 Sinocyclocheilus grahami | reverse complement strand
GAAGAGTGCTGTCTAATCTTCAACTGCAGACCACAGCTCCGCGTCGCCAGCCAATGCCCAACCACTGGCTTCCCAAGACTGAGCTTCCAGCCAATCAGCAACCTCGGGAAACCCCTTTCAGCAACCAGACAAGAAAGGGAACCCCGCAACACAGAAAGCAAGTACCTCCAGATTCTGCTGAACTGGTGTAGTTAATCTAAATTTTAACCTCATTGAGGAACTCAATGCGAGGGTTAATTAAGTGATTGATGGTTGTTCAGGTCTATGCAATTGCACATATTGCTGTAAACTTGGGATTTCACATTTTCATTCTCTTAAATTAATTATTTCCTCACTTTCTCTCTTTCTGCAACTTGTGTGTGAATGCGTGTGTTAGATTAGTTTATATGTCTTAGATTTATCCAATAAAGCCTTATTTATATTGAAAATAGAAGTATCTCGTGTTTTGTGCTCACAAGTTAATGTCTTAAACTGCCGACCTTGTTACCGTGCTAATTAATAGTGTTTTCACTATATTTTGGATATAAATATCCATTGCAGAATTGATGTCATACTGATGTCATCGCTGGCCGTCTCAGTGATCAGCCGTAAAACAGTGATTCTGTCCTAATTCCCTTACATATTATTGGTGGAGTTCCCTTTAAAATCTTAAATGATTCCCTTTGAGCTAAATTATTGACCTGTTTCCCTTACAGAAGTCAATAAAAATGGTCATCAAATACATTTAGTAAACTTACGAATAATTGTAAACTCTCTGAAAAGAGTCACTCACACTTAGTAATTTGTATTGTTTACTTAATATTTATTTTATAGAATACTTCAAAAATAGCCTTCTGGTCTAGTTCTCCATTTGACTCTTTAAAGCCACTTTAAATTAATTTCCTTTCTTTTCTTATGTTAACTTCGAAAATTAAATCTGAACTTCCTGTTTGTAAGTAAATCAATGCAGTCTTCATGAATTATATATTTGGACACTTAAAAAGTTTTAATAATTTCAAAAAGATTTAGTGTTTTGCAAGTGACCACACCCTTTTCTTGTGATAAGAATCTTGGTGCTATAAAGCCCTTGGTAGTAAGTGGTTTCTTAAAGCACTATTAGCTCAAGGGTTCCTTGAAGCGCTGCTGTGAAGCACCATTTCTGGGTTCTTTAAAAGAACTTACATCTGACCATATGACATTCTCCTAATCCTCTTCTGGATCATCCAATCCTCTTCTGGAGCCCCAGATCGAGGGAGATTATCAGTGGTCTTGTAGGTCTTCCATTTTCTAATAATTGCTCCCACAGTTGATTTCTTCACACCAAGCTGCTTACCTATTGCAGATTCAGTCTTCCCAGCCTGGTGCAGGTCTACAATTTTGTTTCTGGTGTCCTTTGACAGCTCTTTGGTCTTGGCCATGGTGGAGTTTGGAGTGTGACTGTTTGAGGTTGTGGAAAGGTGTATTTTATACTGATAACGAGTTCAAACAGATGCCATTAAAACAGGTAACGAGTGGAGGACAGAGGAGCCTCTTAAAGAAGAAGTTACAGGTCTGTGAGAGCCAGAAATCTTGCTTGTTTGTAGGTGACCAAATATTTATTTTACCGAGGAATTTACCAATTAATTATTTAAAAATCCTACAATGTGATTTTCTGGATTTTTTTTTCTCATTTTGTCTCTCATAGTTGAGATATACCTATGATGAAAATTACAGGCCTCTCTCATCTTTTTAAGTGGGAGAACTTGCACAATTGGTGGCTGACTAAATACTTTTTTGCCCCACTGTATATGGTTCTCTAAAGAACTTTAGAGTAAAAGGTTATTTTGGGAGCTTAATACGGTTCTCCTATGGCAGCGGTTCTCAATTTTTCTCAATTTCAGTCCTCGCGTACCCCGCTCTGCATGTTTTGCATGTATCTCTTTGTTAACATACCTGATTCAGATCATCTCGTTAGAAGTGAGCTCCGTGCATGAACTGTGTTCTGATTGACACAATCCCTACACAGTGTCCATTGCTCCCTACTCCCTGAGCAGGGGAAATCCGTTGAAGTTTACTTCACTTCGGAATATTCATTTACAGATTTGCGCTGTGCCACTGCCTGCAGCGTCTTCACACACATACGAAACTTACTAGAGAAGCGTGAAGTGGGACATAATATACCTCTGTAAATAAATACAATTTAAATTCACGTCTCGCACGTCTCGCTTAAATGCCCTTTTTATGGAACATATACGCTCCCTTCAAACTGGAATCATGGCAGAATATCCGGTAATGTCCACTTCGCAGGGCACTTGCAGTCAAATATAACAAATGTCTGAAGCAATAAGAGAAACATACAAAATGTGCAGAGCGGGGGTACGCGAGGACTGGAATTGAGAACCGCTGTCCCATGGCATCAAGCTGAAAACACCTTTTTGGTTCAGCCATGGTGGCCATTTTAGTCTGCAAGACCCACAGGCATAATTTTCGGGTGGAATGGGTTGGACTTGTCCCCACAACTTTTTCCCAGGGTTGATATTGTCCCCACCACTTTTCAAAACATCTCGCGGCACGGAAGTACCTAATACAAATGAATCATCTCCAGTTGACTAGAAGAGCATTGATTTTGTTAATTTGACAAGCGGCGATTTTGTGCTGGAATGTGTTGTTTCTGTAATTGTGCCGAGTGCTCATTGCCGCCGTGATAAGGGAACAGTGTTATATCAGCGCTTGTGCACGTCTTCACATAGACGAGCGCTTCAATTAATCACTAACGCTATTGCAGAGACTCTCTATTCATACCAGTAAACACACAAATATATCCCAGCTCTTGATATGCAATCACTGATGAGCAATGAGCATCTTTGGATTAATGAGAAAAAAAGCAATTAAACAATAAAGGCGATTCAAACCCAGAACCTCTGACACACCCAACAAAAATTTTACCAGTAGACCAGGGAATGTGTTAAAATCTTGCGGAGCTAAGTATTTATTCACAGAAGTGAAAAATATTGGGACTAACAATATTGCACAGTTGAAAGTTTAATGTTGGAACTATCACATTACACTTGACTTCAATGCAGAGGTGTAAAGAGTACAATACTTGAGTAAAAGTACAGAAACCTCACTGTGAAAATTCCTCCACTACAAGTTACAAGTCACCAATTCCAAAACAACTTGAGTAAAATTCTTAGAGTATCTGATTTTAACGGTACTTAAGCATTTTACTTATAATAAATGTAGGCTCAAAGATGCACTAGTCAAAGACACATGCCAGTGAACAACTTTTATGTTGTAGAGAAGATCCGAAAAACAGGCAGAGTCCAGGATCTATGTGCAGATATTTAATGGAAAACTAGAACAAACAATAAACCAAAAACCACAGGGAACAGAATGACAGGCAAAAAGACAACAATTACATTCAACCACGCATAAGGAACTTCTTCTTCCAGGTTTTTTTGGCGGTTAGTAACTCAACTTAATAGGTGCATTAGTGCCACCTACTAGACTGGAGTGTAAAAACATATAGGAGTACTATTGAGTACATTAAACTAAATATTTATACTAAATTATCTCACGTAACCCAACATTTTTTAATCAAATGAAAGTTACCCCATGATTTACCCTCAAGCCATCCTAGGTGTATATGACTTTCTTCTTTCAGACGAATACAATCAGAGTTTTATTAAATAATGTCCAGGCTAATCCCTGCTTTATAATGGGAGTGGATGGTAGCCCAAAATTTGAAGTCACCCAGTATCAGAGTGCAAAACCCTGCTACCGTAAGTTAAAGGCTTTGGGTTAAAGTCTTCCTGGGAAGAAAAAAAAAGCAGAACTGTGACAACGCCTTGAATGTGTAAAATCACATGTGATGAGACAGCAACAGCTTCACAATACTTAGAACTAAAGAAACACTAGCGCTATATATAGACAGGGGTCTAACAAACTTAACAAGATAACAAGACTCACCAGGGGAGACTAATCAAGGGGAACCAATGAACAAACGGACTACAAACTGAATACACACACCACGGGAGACAGGAAGTGACATACAAGTCCAAGACAAGGCACAGAGAATATGTAACAAAAACAAGAAAGAGTTGATTTGTAACTTAATGAATTTCATAATCATTGATGTCGTTATGCATCTATCCCAGATTAATGTACCATCAATAATTAGGAAATAACACACTGATATAAGCAGTATTTATGTTTACACTAGCATGACAAAAGCCTGCAAAATCAAAACTTTGTTAATTGTCTATTATTTGAATATACACAAATAAATATACACACGAAGATATATAAACTATATAAACTTAACCATTTATATAGGGAAATTTATGTATTTGTTTGTTTGTTTGTTTTTATTTTAATAATAGAGAAATGTAAACTCACCCAGTATCAGAGTGCAAAACCCTGCTACTGTAAGTTAAAGACTTTGGGTTAAAGTCTTCCTGGAAACAAAACAAAACAAAGAGCAGAACTGTGACAACGCCTTGAATGTGTAAAGCCAGATGTGATGAGACAGCAACAGCTTCACAATACTTAGAACTCTGCAGAAAATAGGAAAGACTCAAACAAGCAGATTGGTCCACAAGACTCGTCATCTCACAGCAAGAAAAAAAAGCAAAAAAAAAACATGATGTCTGCCATTCATCCTGCAGCCATAAAGCATGGAAACACATGAAGCTGCAGTGACCGGAGATGAAGAGCAGTTACACCAACAGGTGTGTCGCATGGTTCAAGCTGCCCAAAACAACTTCTGAATGTTTTGGTATCTAAATAGTAATAAATAGTAGAGACCCAATGTGTACAGTGTTTTTATTCCGCCAAACAATTTTACCACGTTGGTTTTGTTCCAAATATGAGTGTAAAAAACACGAGTTCATGCAGGAGCACAGACACTGGAGCCAGGGGTTTCCAAACTCGGTCCTGAAGGGCCACTGTCCTGCAGAGTTTAGCTCTAACCCTAATTAAACACACCTGCCTGGTATGCTAGTAAGATCTTGGCTGTGTCTGAAACTGCCCCTATAGCCTTAAACAGGGCACTGTTTGAAGGGACAGCCTTTTGTGTCCGAAACCATAGTGAATGTTATCAAGTGCACTCTTCCAATCCCATAATGCACCGCAATAATGAGTGTACAACCGGTGTAATACCCATAATGCATTGTGAGGGTTGCGCACCAAATTAATTCCTGCGTCTGACCACAAGATGGCATCCAGAGCGGAATCCTACAGATGTTATTTAATTGTTAAATTAAGATTTATATGCATTAGTTTTCATGACAGATTACAAATAAATAATTTTGTTACTACTGGAGCTTGCAGTTGCCTAAATAATTACCACAGGTCGATCTAGATGTGGAAAAGCTCATCCGGCTGAGAAGAATCACTTGTTCACTGGCAAACGAAATGCTGCTCAGCGTGGATGGGAGTAAGTCTGTTATCTGATATTATTTAGTATTTTAGGCAGTGAAATCAGTTTATAACAACAATCACAAACGGTGATGATTAAATATATTTTTTTAAGTTTAAAAAAATAATAAAAAAAGCTGTATTGTTTTTCTCAGTCAGTAACAAAGGCGCTTAGAAGCTCAAGAAATGTAGGTCTAGCTAAATTACAATTTTATTTCTATGACACGATAAAGTTAAACAGAGCAACAATAAAGAACAAAATGATATAGAGTTATATGAAAGAATAGTTTATGTTATGGACAGATATTTTATATAACAAATCAAATATTTATTTTTGACGATTTTTTATTTATTTATTTTATGTGCTGGTTTTTCGAAAGATATCCACCATTGGCATCCTAATTTCCATTTGTCAACACGCAAGTAAAAATGTTGTGGTAACACTTTACAATAAGGTTCATTAGTTAACTACATTAGTTAACATGAACTAATAATGAACTGCACTTATACAGCGTTTATTAATCTTTGTTAATGTTAATTTCAACATTTACTAACACATTATTAAAATCTTGTTAACATTAGTTAATGCACTGTGAACTAACATGAACTAACAATGAACATCTGTATTTTTATTAACTAACGTTAGTGAATATTAGTAAATACAGTAACAAATGTATTGCTCATGGTTAGTTCATGTTAGTTTATACATTAACTAATGTTTAACTAATGAACCTTATTGTAAAGTGTTACCAATGTTGTTTTTGAACAGTTTAGCCAAAATGCAACATTCAAGTAGGACATCGAGTGCTGCTATAAAATGTCATGTCCATAAGAAACTGATAGAATGAATTATGCAAGAGGATATATTTGTATTATGCTTACAGCACTTACTTTTACTGTTTGCATCTTTATTCAGTCTTGCAATTAATGGAAGCAGTTGTGGCCTAATGATTAGCAAGTCAGACTTGTAACCCGAAGGTTGTGAGTTTGAGTCACAGGTCCGGCAGGATTTGTTGGTGGGGGAGTGACTGTATAGCACTCTTTTCTACTCTCAATACCACGACTGAGGTGAGACCCTTGAGCAAGGCACAGATGTGCACAGCAATATGGCTGCCCACTGCTCTGGGTGCGTGTTCACTACTCACTGCTGTGTGTGTGCACTTGGATTGGTTAAAGTGCTGAATTTGTGAACTTTTTATGTTTCAGAGCTGTCCTTCAAGAGATGGGTCTCGCTGACAAAGTCAGCCCAGAGAAGGCAGGGGAAAAGTGGGAAAAAATATAACGTGTGTCTTGAATTAGTCCCAAAAATATAATTCATGCATTGTCATTTTTACTACATCCAGTGGCTTTCAAGCTCCAAAGCTCCTTTTGTGCATGCTAATATGTAAAGATGTGTCATGTCAGCTTTAATTTCAAAAGTATAGTTCATATTTATACAATATATCATCACAGTTGTTATGGACTAATTTTATAACGAATTAATGAATAAATTAATGAAAGAGGCATTCATATAGCGCTTTGTTGTGTATTGCTGTAGACCGAAATTGCTTTACAATCATCATGAGGGGGTCTCTCCTCTCCTGCCATGGCGGAATTTGCAAGAACAAAGACTGAACACTTCTCCAGAGAGGAAAGGTTCTGCTCGTGCGCAAGGTTAAAGCGCGTGAGCAGACCATCTACGGGGCACAATAATAATCTTTTACATTGTAATCCTTTTTATTTTTAATATTTGGCATGTTTGTGTGCTGCTGCCCTGTGTGTGTCATAAGCATTGTATCTGTGTTGTTCACCTGCCAATAGGCACATATTACTACCAGGCTCTTTAATTAAAGGTGACATATTATGCCCTTTTTACAATATGTTTTTTTATAATATTAAAAATATCTGTATGACATTATATTCTGCAGTTCTTCTCTGTTGTACCAAATATCTATACTTTTCAAATTATCATATCAAAGTTAGAAATTCAAATATTGTGACCAAATTAATTTTGTAGGGTGCCACAAATTTGTTAAAATTTCCAAAGGGTGCCGCGACTAAAGAAAGGTTGGGAAACTCTGATTTAGAAGACGAAAACCAAACAAAGTTAAGTCTGACACAGAGAAAGGGACCGATGGCCGGCCAGCCGGGGTTCGTCTTTATTTAAATGTATGTGTGTGTATTTCTAACATGTTTGGTTGGTAAAATAAATGTTTTAAATTCAAATCAGAGCGTCTTCCGTGTCTGGAATGGATGTATTCTTGAGTCTATAAGGTAACAATAATATAATGATATAACCTTGTTTGAAATGGGTTTGGCTAAAATAAAACTTTGGTTTCATCTATACTACTAGGTACTTATATTATATTGACTGGGTTAAATAGAATTGCATTTCGAAAAAGAGACTAAAATAAATTTCGAAATTATACAGTGTAATTTAGATTAAAAACTGCTCATGTTGCATGTATGCAGCATCTTTTTTTGGGTCATGATTAAAATGCAGTGGTTGCCTCTAATTTTAAATGGAAAGAGCACAGACAAAGCCTTAGTTTGTTTATATGAAGAGATTTATTTTATTTGTGTTACTTATTTATTTGATTTGGGGCTTGTTTTAAAATTTCAATTTAGTTTTGTTATTTACATTTACATTATATTTAAATTTAGTTATTTAGCAAATGCTTTTATCCAAATCGACTAACAAATGAGGACAATAAAAGCAATCAAAAGTGCTATAGTATATTATTATAGTGTTATATTTCAATTTCACAAAGAAACGTACAGTATTTTGTCCAAGCAATGATAAAAGGACACATTTAATTTATAATTTGTCTTAAATCTCATTTTGTAAAAATAAAATAAAAAATAGTGAATCGAATCGAATCGTGAAATCAAAACCGTGAATCGAATTTAATCGTGAGTTGAGTGAATCGTTACATCCCTACTGCTTCAGTTAAAAAATCCCATCTGCGCTCCTGATTTGACCCTGATGCATGAAGCAATTGGAGGAGGCCATCTATTCAGCCTCCCTTTCTGATTGCTTCAGCATCTACTGCATCCAGCTCCAGACCCGTTTGAAAGAGGCAAAAAGACAGCATAGGGATACAGTTTGGAGTTCTTGGAAAAAGAGGCAGAGAGGTTTGAGGCCAGAGAGAGATCGGAGGAACAAGAGGAAATTTCATAAATCTGTTGGAGCGAATTATTGATAAGATGTGAAAAATCAATAACGTCTTCAACTGCTTGTTGTTTTCTTATTTTATTTTAATTTTTCTTTACTGTTGCAAGCAATTTATTTAGTTATTGGTTACAGGGGATCAGTTCATTTATTTGTCATATTATATATGATACATCGGTAGTTCTATCATTGCAAATGTGAAATATAGTTAAATTAAGATTAACATTAAGGTTAACGTTAAGGAACATTTTACAGTGTGTCAGGGGGTTGTATTCTTATTCTTCGAATATGAAAATAGAGTTTTGTTAATACGATGTTATAGGGGACTAGTTGCTTAGTTAATAAATATTAATATACAGTTGTTCAAAAGGCTTATTGAACTTTCCTTATGTGACCAATCGACATTTGCAACGTCATCATCATGTGCATCACGTGCTGTCAGGAAGAAGAGCAGGTGCGCGGAGCAGACAGAACACCAACATTTAATGTGTAATCTCCCGTTTTTTTATTTTATTTAAATTTTTTGTTTACTGTTGCAAGCAATTTATTTAGTTATTGGTTACAGGGGATCAGTTCATTTATTTGTCATATTATATATGATACATCGGTAGTTCTATCATTGCAAATGTGAAATATAGTTAAATTAAGATTAACATTAAGGTTAACGTTAAGGAACATTTTACAGTGTGTCAGGGGGTTGTATTCTTATTCTTCGAATATGAAAATAGAGTTTTGTTAATACGATGTTATAGGGGACTAGTTGCTTAGTTAATAAATATTAATATACAGTTGTTCAAAAGGCTTATTGAACTTTCCTCATGTGACCAATCGACATTTGCAACGTCACCATCATGTGCATCCCATGCTGTCAGGAAGAAGAGCAGGCGCGCGGAGCAGACAGAACACCAACATTTCATGTGTAATCTCCCGTTTTTTTGCAGCATTCTGAAGTTACTGATGTAATATAGCTGTGCACGCATATAAAGTAAGTGTTTTTGAGTGAGACGCATAGCGGCATATATATATTTATAGCATTATATAGCTGATTTGTCACCGTTAGGCTTGCTTTCATGTTCATTATAGCTGATGCAAGTAATGTAAATTATTTACCATGACATATGTTAATGTTTTAATGAGTAATTTTGCGACTAATAACTTCCTGTTTATCATATAAATATGCCTCAGTCGCGTCTTGTGTGATGATGGTCATCTTGTGTGCAGTCATAGAATGACTGCTCTAATTATTTGCACAGACATGGTGTTAAACTGCCTTAATTTGCAGTCAAATACTATAGTTTTAAAGATTGTCATTGCATGATAATTGTTTGTAAATGCTTATTTAAATAATTACCCATGTGAGATTATTGTTTTGTATTTTGTTCTGACTATAGCTGAATGTAGTCATGATCCATGAGAGCTGTCACATTGTTAATGTCATCTCTGCCAGGTGCAGAAACTGCTACAACAAGGTGCTGTTCTCCACCCTGAGGGTCTTGGTTTTGTAGCAGAGCATCACTGTAGTCTGGCTCAAGTGCTCCCTCTGCTGGAACGCCACTTCGTCACCCGTGTCTAAAAAATTCATTGAAAATGGACCAACTCGTTGGCCGGCGACAGCCATGACGTCACTACCGGTGCGACTCCAGTATAAATCGGCGGGCTGTCGCCGGCCAACGAGTTGGTGTTTTTTCAATGTATGCTTCAGACACGGGTCACGACGAGGCGTTCCCCATAGCGACCCCTAGAGGACGCAGTGTCTCGTTCCCTACTCAGGGAACCATGGTTACATAAGTAACCTGAGACGTTTTGTAGCGGAGCATCACTGTAGTCTGGCTCAAGTGCTCCCTCTGCTGGCTCAACATTGTCACCAGTAGTGAGACAAAGGTTATGAAGAATGGCACAGCAAGCAACAGGGGCAAAATCTGACTTCACCTTCGGAGCCTAAAAAAGATGTTCCGCCACCTTGATTTCATGATCCCAAAGGACCTCTCGATGATGCTTCATGCCTATGAATGGTGGTGGTTGAATCGAGCTTCTGTTGGACTTGTGACAGACTCCATGTATGGAGTTATTAGCGATTGGCTGATATATACAGGGATACCCACCGTCTCCCAATTAAGGATCAAAACACTTCTCAGGTGGTTAAAGCTGGTGGCAAAACAGTGGGCTGTTTTGACAACTCTTGAGTCATGGACTGACCCTGGGTAGCTTACAAAGATGTCTAAAAGCTTCCCTTATGGTCACAAACTGCTTGAATTTTAATTGAGTTTGCGGTTGAGGTGGCACTGAGCATCTGTACTAGGTGCTTGATTCTCAATTGGCAGCCCTCAATACTACCTACAGATTTTTTGAAAGCTGCAGATCCTCCGAGATGTGAAAATCCA
Source organism: Sinocyclocheilus grahami (assembly GCF_001515645.1). Classification (NCBI taxonomy): domain Eukaryota; kingdom Metazoa; phylum Chordata; class Actinopteri; order Cypriniformes; family Cyprinidae; genus Sinocyclocheilus; species Sinocyclocheilus grahami. Next base: position 15,086 of record NW_015507900.1, on the reverse strand, counting down.
TCTCCAATGTCCTGCAATTCCTCAAAAGCTGGGAAATTAATTACTTGGGCTCTTTTGCTCACAATCGTACTTGCCACACGGTGAACAATGCCATGGACGGTGGAGCGGGTTTATGTTAAAGGCTCTGGATACTACCCAATAGGAAGTTGCGTTGGCCAACCAGAACACAAAAACAAGCACTTCAAGCTCAAGGCCCCATCCATGATCATGATGGTCACAAAGGAATGTGAAGAGATTTGTCAGTGTCAGCCTTGTAAGCCTGTAGTCTGGTCTCACACCACTAACTCCATCAAAGAAAATAGATACGACCGGGATGTGATGGTTGATGCGCCAGTACTGGATGGGTTGTGGCTCAATCAAAAAAAAAAAAAAAGTTGTTATAAGATCTCATTAATATATATGCAACCAGTTTCATCATTTTACCCCAAATCATGGAAGAGTTACATTTTTAAGGGTATATAACCCAAAGTGATTCAAAATGATGGAGCAGGTGACATTTTGTACATTTGTAGAGTTCATTTATGTACAACAGGGGTCACAAAATCGTTAGCCCGACGCCCCAGGCTATGTGCTACCAAAATGTATCATTGCCCTGCCCGATGGGCTATCTTGAATAGTGATATAAATCCCTTCCTTAATTCACTTTGTTAACTCGCTCGTAGGGGTGAAATGGATCATAGTTTATCATTTACACGTGTTTCTAAGTCTTACCAATTTAAACATTCAAGCATTTTAAACCATTCATGCGCATGAAGAATTCAGTTCGGTGCTCGCACGCACAGACTCAAAGCGTGCACATACAGAGCGGCGTTTCAGGCAGAGCACGAACACAGAATTGATTCCTCTTTCGCTTGAACGGACACATACATGCAAAATTATCTCAAAATAACTATCTCGGCAGGTAGATTCATGTCTTAAATTAACGTAAACAGTGGAGAAAGAAATCGCACGTGCATCATTATATTGGATCCGCGCATTCGGTCTTAAAAGGGCAGCAGCCTTTAAATACCTGCTGTTTAAGCACCACCTGCTGTCAGAGAGTGACATTTGCGTGTCATTCAGCCCGTCTTCTGTTTTTGTTTCGTTCAGATTTTTTAAGAAATATCACAAAGCTAAAGTCAGACCATTTTGTTTTTGTTTCAAATTTCAAAATTTTACAATCTAAATAACATGTGCAGCATCTTTGTTTGGATCGTGATTAAAATACATAGGCAAAAGCTTAGTTTACTTGCATGGAGAAATTTATTTTATTTGTATTATTTATTTATTTGATTTGGGATTTGTTTTAAAAATTCAAATTAGTACATTGTTTGACATTATTTCACAAAGTAATGTGCAGCCTTTTGGTCTGAGAAATAACAAAAGGACACCTTTTTAAAATCTGTCTTAAATCGCATTTTGTTAAAAAAGAAATTGTGAGAAAATTGCATTGTGAAATCGGTATCGTGAATAATATCACATCGTGAGTTGAGTGAATCGTTACATCCCTATATGCTATTAGTTTTGCTGTGGTATCGAAGTAGTAAATTGTTCTTTAAATAATAAGTGTTACTTAAATAATAAAGAACTTTATTTATTATTTTTTTTGCTCATCTGAAAAATTATCTGATCTGTGACTCAAAATGTGATATGATAATGTAATATAATCTGAACCCGTGAGATTTGTGATCCGTTGCACCCCTACTCTCTTGATTTGTTTTTTTTGAAGAAAAAATACAATATCTTTTATTTGGACTAGTTATATTCATTTTTGGGCTACCAAAATCTGAAGAATGCCTACCCGATGTTACAGGATGAACGAGACGTGAGACGTGCGGATCCATTTGAAAGCTTTATTTAGAAGACGTGGTCAGAAACTGGCATGGGTCAGACAATGGCAAACTGGTATGTAGAAGACAAGGCAAGAGCAGTCAAGGAGGGCGGTGGAGCGGAGGTGGAACAGGGGAAGGGAAGGAGGGCCAGGTCCACGTGGAAGAGGAGAGACCGGGGACTGAAGCAGAGCCAGCAGAGCAGGGCACCCAGGCGAAACCGGCAAAGCAGGAAGCCAGGACAGAGCAAAGAACCAGGATGGAACTGGCAGAGCAGGGAGCCAGGGCGGAGCAGACGGAGCAGGAAACCAGGAAACCTCCACAGCGGAGCAGAAGCCCACTAGGGTGGATCAGAAGACCACCATAAGCAGACAGAAGAGCACCACAGCAGAGCAGATGGAGCAGAAGCCCACCACGGCGAGCCAAAGTGATCAGGAACCCATGGCAGGAACTGGAGTCTAGGGAAAACTGAAACACAGGACACAGACAGTGCATTTATGGTCTCAACGGACGGAGCAGGACATGCAGATGATTCTTTCACCAATTGGGCTAGAAGTAACAGCTGTTTTTGCGTCCAGTTTGATTTTCTTTTTTGTTTGCATGTCTTACTGTCAGCCATGATTATTCTACTCTGTTAATCAAAAGGCTGTTTATATGCATATTCACTATTTTTTTTTTTTACGAGAAGCATACAGGCTGACAATTACCTGAACATATATATTATATTGTTTAATTAGTGACACTTAGCCTGCATTTTAAAATCTTTATTTGAATATGGTAACATAACATTGCACTCTACAATATTTCTATGAATAAATATCCGACAGAGACCCCTCCCCTATCAGCATAGTTAGTAAGCATGCTGACATCATCCATAGCAACAAGGTCAACCCCGCCCCCTTACTCTTAGCTTAAGACTTCTCTTTATTCCTTAGTAAAAGTTTGTCTCAGCAGCTTTGTGGATAGGTTTTAAGAGAAAACTCTTAGCTAAAAACTTTTACTGCTATTTAGGAGAATTCTTAGTGGTAAGATAAAATGTTTTGTGAATAATGCAGACACTGGGATAGCTAGCTTGTGTTTTAGCATGAGACTGTTTGATGTGTTTTGTATAAAAGTCATTTAATCTAAAAATTAGCATTATATAAAGATAGAATATGTGTTCTGTGATAGACAAAAAGTAATTCATGTTGTTAGAAGTAGTATTTAAATATAAAAGTTTCTCAGTCACAATTAGAAGAGTTGTTGGTGGAGGTCTGCTTTCTTCAAATTTCATAATGAACCTGATGTTCCTCACATTCGATACAGTTTTAATCAGATATTATTGATGCCTCTTTCTCAGTTTTTACTGACAATCACGTTCAACATTTCTCATTCGTGGGCCTGTTAGAAAACTGCTTTAAAATGTATTTATTTTTATTAAACACTTTCAATAGATTACAATGAATTTGAATGATGAAATGCCTTCAAAAGATTTAATTACAGGTTCATCATTCGATTGTGGTTGACACTATGACATTGTTTTAGGATTACATTAACAAGATATATTTATTATGCTCTCTGGAATTCACACTTATTAATTTCATTCATACACACAGAACGTGATACAGAATAAAACAATATGCATGTTGGCTAATTACTCAAACAAGCAATCTAGAGCAGACAATGAAGCATCAAGCTTTCACTATAAAAACAGACAAAAATCACACATGATAAAGTTGCTGAACCTTTTTAAGCAGTTTGAGTCCCGGCTGAGCCAGGAGCCCTTTCAGTGTGGAGTTTGCATGTTCTCTATCTGTTGGTGTGAGCATCTAAGTGCTCCGCTTTGGTCGCAGTTTGAGTCCCGGCTGAGCCAGGAGCCCTTTCAGTGTGGAGTTTGCATGTTCTCTATCTGTTGGTGTGAGCTTCATCTAAGTGCTCCGGTTTCCCCCACAATCTAAGCATAGGCAGGAGAGGTGAATTGGAGACAGTAAATTGTCTGTAGGTATGCGTGAACCATCCATCCATCCAGGGTTTTTCCATGCCTTCAGCTTGAGCTGCCGGGGTTGAATCCAGCATAATGTGACACTACAGAGGACAAGATGATTGGTGGATGGATGGATGCCTCTGTTACAGCTCACTGGCTTTGATCTTCAATAGATGTAACTGTGAAATACACACACAAAACGTTTATTTCCAAAATTTAATTGGACACTGTCTGTTTCCACTGCAGTTATTGTTTCAATTAATGATCAGATCATATGTTGAAAATGTGGTATGTCTGTCAAAGAGGGAATGTAAATCATTTGAGAGAGACAGATCAGACAGAAGTTTTACCTCTTGCTCTGTAGCATTTGAAAAGCAGCACGACTGTCGCCAGCAGATACGGACAAGCTGCCAGAAGAAAACTGAGGATGTTGAAGACAGAAATCTGACCTGAACCTGATACTGAAAAACAGAAACACAAGCACATTATTGAGCAACATTACGGAGCTCCTAAAGGCTTTCAGGAAGTTTCTCAGGGAAACCAAAGTTTTGTGAGCAAACGCAAAAGCATTGAGATATACTTTTTTCCTCCCATCTAATTTTTATTAGAGAGTTCCTTTAGGAGCTCTCTATTAAAGAAATAGTTCACCAAAAAATTTATATTTTGCCAAACATTACTCACCCCCATGTTGTTCTAAATCTGCATGACTTACTTTCATCTCTGTGGAACAGAAAATATGTTTTGAAGCCTTTTATTTAATTTATTTTAATGTTTAATCTTCCTCAACCTTTCATGAGTTTGCCAGCTTCATGTTGGCTGAGGCTGAGATAGCCTGCAACCCAATTACATCCTTCAACGCTCTTCTTATGGAAGCTAATAAGGAGAAACATAATCTCAAAGCAAATAAGACCAAAGCCAATGTCTTCCATACGAAGATGGTCACACAGCACGAGAATCCGAGGCCCACTACTAAAGTCACTAAACCATGCCTTTTCTGTCAAGACAGTGAATATCAAATGTACGCTTGTTCTAAATTTACTGCAAGGTCTCTTGAAGAACAAAGACAGTTTATCAGGGACACAAAGCTGTGCTATGGATGTCTGAAGCTCAGTCACAGTGCCAGAGACTGTCGTTACAGACATACATGTAATACATGCAAAGGAAGACATCCAACCTGTTTGCAGCTTCATCAAAAGAGTAAAGCCTTCCTCTGTTCGGAACTCAGAGAATGCACATGAGAAGGTTGTTACGATGTCTTTGAATGTAGAATCAGAAAGTACATCTACTAATATCTCCATGATTGTTCCTGTGTGGTTGTCCTCACGAAGCGATCCAGTTTCTGAGAAACTTGTCTACGCTCTATTAGACACACAAAGTGACACCGTCCTCGTCGAACAAGCAGTAAGTCAAGGCCTAAATACTGAGAAATGTCAAGTGACTCTTAGGCTTACTACTATGATCGGAAAGGATGTCTTGATGTCAAGTGAAAGAGTGTCTGGCCTCAGAGTCAGAGGTTTTAATTCTAAAGTATTCCTAGAGATTCCTCCTGCATATACAAAGCAATGTATCCATATAGACTGTGCACACATCCCTACAAGTAAGACGGCAAGGCATTGGAAACATCTTTCCACTCTAACAGACAACATTCCACCCCTTCAAGACTTCGAGGTTGGCCTATTGATAGGATATAATTGTTCCAGAGCTTTGGCACCCAGAGAAGTGATTCTTGGAGCAGACAATGAGCCATGTGCTATTCACACAGATCTGGGATGGAGCATTGTGGGCCCTTCCTCACAACATCATGAAGCACTGAGTGGTGGGAACTTGTGTCATAGAGTGTCTGTTAAGGAAATTCCCTCTGTAATGCCCACAGATCTCATTCGAGTATTGAAATCGGATTTCATGGATAGTAGTGCCGTGTTCAAAATATCGACACGATGATGTATCGTCACAGAGCTTTGACATACGAGTATCGATACAGCTGGCCCTGTATCGATATTGTGGCACGTGTGCAGCAGTGGACCGCGCTTAATTTGTTTAAAATTTTACAACTTTTAAAATTGAGTAGAAAAGTGCGAGGTTTCTAAAAAAGAATGAATAGAGCATATATAGGCTACAACAAGGTTTTATCTGGCCGAGGAACACAACTGGGTTGCCTGATATAAAGAGATGTAATCCCCAAAACAGAGCTTTACACTTACACAATAAGGAAATATCTGCTAAGTATGGCAGCCATGGCAACCTGGCAACCATGTGCACACGCGCTCTCTCTCTCCACTGTGGATAAACGTGCTTGCTTTCTGAAAACACCAGTTAGCTTGCAGTTTAGCGATCTCCACTTCAATATTCTATTCTCAGAGTTAATTTGTGTTAATTTGTTAATTGAGTGTTAATTTGTGTTGAGTGTGTTAATTTGTGCAATGATAACCTACCAGCAATGTAAATTATTTTTAAAAATATATTAGAATGAGTACATTACAATATAAATTTATTAAAACGAGTACATTATTGTTTATTGACTTAAAAATAAGATGCAAACAATCAGAATATTGTACCTGGTTGTGAGACTTCAGCATCTCAAACGAATAATGGAAAAGGACAAAGAGTATAAGCAACACTATATACAGTTTATGGAAGAGATGATAGGAAATGGTGATGCAGAAAGAGTGCTTGATGAAGGAAGCGAAGGAGAAAAATGGTATGGCCCACATCACGGGGTGTACCACTCAAAGAAACCAGGCAAAATTTGCGTAGTCTTCGACTGCTCAGCCCGATACGAAGGAATCCGTCTAAATGACCATCTTCTCACAGGCCCTGACCTGATGAATAGCCTGACTGGCATTCTATTGTGATTCAGACAGCATCCAGTAGCCTTAATGTGTGATATTGAGCGCATGTTCCGTCAGTTCCTCGTTGATGAAACAGATCGAAATTACTTAAGATTTCTCTGGTGGAACAATGGAGATTTCCACTCTCAGCCACAAACATTCCGTATGAAAGTACATCTCTTTGGAGCATCATCGTCTCCTGGGTGTGCCAACTATGGACTGAAACATCTCGCAAGAAAAGGTGAACATTCACACTCCCTTGGCGCAAAATTAATTATGAGAGATTTGTACATGGATAATGGAGTTGCCAGTGTTGAGAACCTGGAGAAAGGCATCCAGTTGGCACAAGAAGCTTGTCAGCTTTGTGAAATGGGAGGTTTGAGACTGCATAAGTTTGAATCTAACAGCAAGGTACTTTTGGAAGGCATACCACTCTCTGAGCGTGCAGTCAACGTTACAGCCATTGCTCTTTCACTCACAGACCAACCTTTGGAAAGAGCATTGGGCATTTACTTGGATTTGGAAGGGGCCAACCCTTACCAAAAAGTAGTATACTTCAAGTATATTTTTAAATATACTTTATGTAGTAAGTATACAAATATCGGTGTAGTAGTAGTATACTTGTAAGTGTACTATTTCAATACTCCTTGGGACTAAATTGGCCCACTTTCTAGTACATAAAAGTATACCTTTAAGTATAACAGTAGTAAACTTTGAGTACACAACTAGTTTACATCTATATTTTAGCTTGTACTGCAACTATACGAAAAGTGAACTTAGCAACACTATATACAGTTTATGGAAGAGATGATAGGAAATGGTGATGCGGAAAGAGTGCTTGATGAAGGAAGTGAAGGAGAAAAATGGTATGTCCCACATCACGGGGTGTACCACTCAAAGAAACCAGGCAAAACTTGCGTAGTCTTCGACTGCTCAGCCTGAAGGAATCCGTCTAAATGACCATCTTCTCACAGGCCCTGACCTGATGAATAGCCTGACTGGCATTCTATTGTGATTCAGACAGCATCCAGTAGCCTTAATGTGTGATATTGAGCGCATGTTCCGTCAGTTCCTCGTTGATGAAACAGATCGAAATTACTTAAGATTTCTCTGGTGGAACAATGGAGATTTCCACTCTCAGCCACAAACATTCCGTATGAAAGTACATCTCTTTGGAGCATCATCGTCTCCTGGGTGTGCCAACTATGGACTGAAACATCTCGCAAGAAAAGGTGAACATTCACACTCCCTTGGCGCAAAATTAATTATGAGAGATTTGTACATGGATAATGGAGTTGCCAGTGTTGAGAACCTGGAGAAAGGCATCCAGTTGGCACAAGAAGCTTGTCAGCTTTGTGAAATGGGAGGTTTGAGACTGCATAAGTTTGAATCTAACAGCAAGGTACTTTTGGAAGGCATACCACTCTCTGAGCGTGCAGTCAACGTTACAGCCATTGCTCTTTCACTCACAGACCAACCTTTGGAAAGAGCATTGGGCATTTACTTGGATTTGGAAGGGGCCAACCCTTACCAAAAAGTAGTATACTTCAAGTATATTTTTAAATATACTTTATGTAGTAAGTATACAAATATCGGTGTAGTAGTAGTATACTTGTAAGTGTACTATTTCAATACTCCTTGGGACTAAATTGGCCCACTTTCTAGTACATAAAAGTATACCTTTAAGTATAACAGTAGTAAACTTTGAGTACACAACTAGTTTACATCTATATTTTAGCTTGTACTGCAACTATACGAAAAGTGAACTTATAGGTATACTGATAGTTTACTAATTAAATAATTGTAGTAGCATTTGAGTACACTTTGAAGTATAGTGTCAGTAAACTACTAGTTTAGTAGTTTTATACTGCAAGTATACTAGTAAGTTTTCTTTAAGTGAACTTAACATCATACTTTAAGTATAGTACTATGTGCCTATTTAGGTATTAATTTGTAAATATTGTGTTATATGAATAAGACATTTTATTCCATTACGTTACACAGTTTTGATGCTGTTTTATGTCTGATGATCGTGTTAGATTACATGTGAACGCATCTGTTGCTTCGGTTTCTTCTTCACTTGTGTTTTTGGAAATTCTGTACAGAAGATGTGTACTAGCGCCCCCTACCCTATAACAATGAAAACATGGATTCTAGGAGCACAAGTATACAGGTGCATCTCAATAAATTAGAATGTCATGGAAAAGTTCATTTATTTCAGTAATTCAACTCAAATTGTGAAACTTGTGTATTAAATAAATTCAATGCACACAGACTGAAGTAGTTTAAGTCTTTGGTTCTCTCGGTTGGTTGTGCATCTTTTTCTTCCACACTTTTTCCTTCCACTCAACTTTCTGTTAACATGCTTGGATAAAGCACTCTGTGAACAGCCAGCTTATTTGGCAATGGATGTTTGTGGCTTACCTTCATTGTGAAGGGTGTCAATGATTGTCTTCTGGACAACTGTCAGATCAGCAGTCTTCCCCATGATTGTGTAGCCTAGTGAACCAAACCGAGAGACCATTTTGAAGGCTCAGGAAACCTTTGCAGGTGTTTTGAGTTGATTAGCTGATTGGCATGTTACCATATTCTAATTTGTTGAGATAGTGAATTGGTGGATTTTTGTTAAATGTGAGCCAAAATCATCACAATTAAAAGAACCAAAGACTTAAACTACTTCAGTCTGAAGTCATTGAATTTATTTAATACACAAGTTTCGCAATTTGAGTTGAATTACTGAAATAAATGAACTTTTCCACAACATTCTAGTTTATTGAGATGCACCTGTACAGTAGCTCAAATATATTTAGACTTTTTCAAGTATAAGTAAAGTATACTTGAATGTAATTTTAAGTATATTACTGAGAAGAACATAAAGCCCATTTCTGAGAAGTACAGAAAAAGTACACTGGCTAAATATCTACAGCGGATCTAAAATATGAATAGTTAATTATAACTAGTTATGGTTAATTATTCATATTTCCTGTCATGAGCTGATTCATTACACCGTCCACCATGGTATCATTGTTTGATCCTCTAGGGTTCCTTGCACCATTCTTGCTTAACAAAAAGACTATTCTACAAGAAACGTGCAGAAATGGCATGAGCTGGAACAATCTTTTGCCTGATATTTTGCTGCCAAGGTGGGAGCGATGGAAAGCTGATCTGGCTAACCTGGAGAAGATAAAAGTACCTCGTTGCATTGTCCCTGATGGGATTGGGAAATTCACAAAGAGAGAGATTCATCACTTCTCGGACGCTAGCACCAGTGGATATGGCCAATGCTCATATCTCAGAATCAAGAATGAAAAATGCGATGTCCATTGTTCATTGCTCATGGCCAAATCCAGAGTAGCCCCTCTCAAGATTACAACAATCCCTCGGCTAGAGTTGACTGCAGCAGTAGTGTCAGTTGCAGTAGATGATATGTTAAAGGAAGAAATGGATCTTGCAGATGCTGAGGCATATTTTTAGACTGATTCCAAGGTGGTATTGGGTTACATTGGCAATGAAGCTCAGTGCTTCCACACCTATGTTGCAAATAGAGTTCAGAGAATCCATCGCAGTACAACTCCCCAACAATGGCGATATATTTCTTTGGACGAAAATGCAGCTGACTGTGCTTCACAAGGCCTGAGTGTCGACAGTCTTGTCACCTCCAACTGGTTCACGGGACCTAACATCTTATGGGAAAGGCACTTACCTCCCTCTCTAGACGTTGATAAACAACTACCAATTGGAGACCCAGAAGTCAAGAAAGCCATGTCCATGAATATGCAAGCATTGGAGTATTCCTGTTTGTCTGATCATCTCACAAGGTTATCTTCCTGGTCTAAGGCAGTCCAAGCAGTTTCACGTCTACTTCATTGAGTCAGGAAAAACAAGTTGAGCGACCACAGTGCAATAGCAGAGTGTGAGGATGCTAAGCGTATCATCCTCATGGATTTACAGCATCAGGTGTATTCAGAGGAAGTACCCATACTGAATAAGGGCAAGAGACTATCTCGTAGCAACAAGCTATACTATCTGGAGGCATTTGTTGATCACGACGGACTGCTCAAGTTGGGATGAAGGTTCTCTGACACTTCTGTTTCCAACTCCATTACACATCCAGTTATCATTCCAAAGGAAAACCATCTTACAAAACTCCTGATTGCTATACTATACTATTACTATAAACAAGATCAGGTCAGGAGGATTCTGGATTCTAGGAGTAAACAGGACTGTAGCCTCCTTTACACACCAGTGTGTAAAGTGTCGTAAGCTTCGCAGACCACCAGAAGAACAAAAAATTGCCAATCTGCCCCCAGAGCGTACATACCCATCCCCTCCGTTCACTTACTGTGGAACGGACATTTTTGGTCCGTTTATCACCAAGCAAGGGCACAAATCATACAAAAGGTATGGACTACTTTTCACCTGTTTTTGCTGTAGAGTTGTCCATATTGAGATGCTGGTTGGCATGTCCACAGACACCTTTATTAATGGCCTGCGCTGTTTCATCGCCATCAGAAGAGCAGTGTGTCAGATAAGGTGTGACCAGGGTACTAATTTTGTTGGAGCCAAAAACGAGTTTGCAAAGGCCATGAAGGAGATTAACATTATCCAACTGGTAACATTCTTAGCAGAAAACCAATGTGACTTTGTCTTCAATGCACCTCATGCAAGTCAAGCTTTAGGCGTGTGGGAGAGACAAATTAGAACTCTGAGAATCATGCTTCACTCCACTCTATCCTTATCCTTTGAAAGATTGGGTGACTATTCTCTACAGACCTTCTTCTATGAAGCCATGGCCATTGTGAACAGCCGACAACTCGCAGTAGACAATTTGAATGATCCCAAGAGTCCTGAACCTTTGACTCCAAATCACCTGCTCACCCTGAAACCAGTACAAGCTTTACCACCTCCAGGTAAATTCATCAAGGAAGACTTGTATGCTCGCAAGAGATGGCGTCGCGTCCAGTACTTGGCAGAACAGTTCTGGAGTCGTTGGGGAAAGGAGTACTTGTCTAATATTACCACCAGAAGGAACTTGCAGGTTGGAGATATAGTCTTGGAAAAGGCAGATGATGAGCCCAGGAATGAATGGTGATTGGCAGAAGTTGAGACTATTGCTGAAAGGGATGGTCTGGTGAGAAGAGTAAAAATACTCTTTGGCGATAGAAAACTGAAGAAGGATGGTAAACGCCTGAACAAGCCATCAGTAGTTGAGCACCCTGTAAAGAAGTTGGTTCTGCTGCTTGAGGCAGCTTGAACTTCTTGACATACCCTTTGAGTTAAGCAATTCATACTATAATGCTTATTAAAATCATTTGTGACTAAAGTTGATATTAATAGTCACTTATGATTTGGTGGGAGTTTGAATGACCTTCAGTTATTTATTCGTTTGGGGTTTAGTATATCATTATAATATTGCTTGTTATATTTCTGTATTCAGTTGATAATGGTTATGTGTCTATTTAATTTAGAAATCAAAATTTGCCCATGTTAAATTACTGTTCTTATAGAGACCTTTATTATGAAAGGGCGGCTTGCCGGACCTGCATGGAAGTCACGCTGTCGTCTCGATTGCACACGGATGGAGATAAGGAACCATGCGGTCACGGTGCTACGGAGTTAAATTAAGACATTAAGGTTTAATGATTAAATAGTGAAATAGCTTTGCGAAGCACCGAGGCTTTCCCTGAACTGTATCGTAAAAAGGTTCATTACTCTAAGCTTTTCAAGACGGTGCACACTAACGACATCTTGTGGTCAAAAGGTGGAAAAAGCTGCCTTTGCGTCCCAGACGACCCAGCCATTTTTGGACTGTTTCAGATAATAAATTAGTTTGTGCTATGAAAACCTGTATAAAGCAAAGAAATCTAAAGCATAAAGCAAATATGAAGTCTATATAAATAAGTCCATGTCAGTCATTGTATTACACAATATGAATAAATGAGTCTGTGAATAAATTTGTGGTAAAAATAGGCAAGTCAGGAGGCATATATAGGCTATGATTATCATAGAATGGCCAGTTAAAGTGTCTGTGAACCAGGAATTAATACAAAATGAACATGCACAACACTTTACATGCATGTATGCAAATATTTATTCATATTATGATTTATTCTTTTCAAAGATGTGAGTGACACTTGAAACTGCGCAAGTGGTTCATGTTATTTGAATAAGAATACGAAGCAGTCACGTGGTTGTGTGTGAAAACAAAGCTTCGAATGTCACAGATCACGTTGTTTTGGCAAAACGAATCAAGCTCCGGTACAGTGCTTCACTGTGAGATGATTCGTTTTTTTGATACAAGCTTCGAAGCCTCAGTGTCGAACGTCACATCACTATGATTAAAGGTTTCAAGGCATTTTAAAGTAATTTAACGGACAAATGCTTAATATTTGTTGTTTTATTTTTGTTATTCTTGTATTTTTTGTCTTTTACTTTTACTGTACCTGGTTGAAAGAGGCACAAAAAAAAATATCACAATAATTTATATATATATATATATATACATACACACACACACGAGTCAATAACAATAATTATCATGATAAATTTCAAATCTTTATTTCTTTCAGGTTTAAAGTCAGATTTCTGCTCCATAAGTGAAAGTTGTAGAAACCAGACCATTAATTGTGGTTTTAAACTCTTTATGGTCAAAATGTTTTTGAATTATTTACACTTTTCCAGTCATTGTTCCTTAACAAAATAATTATTTTAATAGCATGTTCTAATGAGTGATATTGTATCAAATTATGAAACAGGTTTGTGTTGCCTGACTTTGACATGTATATTCAGCTCAGTTTGCAGTGCAGGCTGCAATAATAATATTAAAATGGGTTGTCTCTTAGAAATGCACATTTGGCTTGACTTAAGATGCAGATGTAAATTTATGTTCATTATCAAAATCAGTAACATCTGTAAAGATTCTAACAACTTATTTTTTATATGGTGAAATTTAATTATTAGTTTTATTAAAATGAACCACTGTTTTAGATCATCATAACCACAGTTAAAACCAGACATACAGCACCTCAATACCATGGTAAAAATGTAACTATGTATGGTTTCTAGTATGAAAAACAGTAGTCTAAATATATTTAATATAAATGCACAAACACTATACATTAATGACAAATAAAGCCTGTAATTATATTCCATTACGCATTTACATTTAAGTAATGTCTACACTAATTATATAATAAAATTTGATATGAATGTCCCACATTTATGCCACAATAGCATGGTGCATTTAGCGTTACTACAGTAAATTCATGGTAAATGATGGTGATTTGTGGATTGAAAAGTCTTCTGACTGTATCGTTGCACACAGTGTTTCTCTTGTTTGTCAGCGCTGTTTCATCTGGTTTGAATCTAGTTTAAATCAGCGAGTCATTTGTGTTCTTCTCTGAACTGAAGCTTCACTCTGGATCTCACAGCTGTTTAGTGTCGCAAGTAACGCATCTGCTCTAGTGAGCTCGTACTGTGCTGCTGTTTAAACATTATATCGAACATTTATATAACTCTTGATATTGTTTTATCGAGGAAAATGATCACTATAAATTATAATTTTATCGCCCGCCCCTATGTAGTAGAGTGAGAAAAATTATATTTAACTCACCCATCACAGTGAGATAAACAGCAGAGCTTGATTGTGATGAGTTTGGTCTTTCATCTCTCCGTCCTCTACACCAGTACTGATCCTGATCAGACTCAGTAGCTCCTCTGATAGTGAGAGTGTCTCTGTTTACAGTGTAACGCTCAGATGTCTGTAACATTACACTGTATCTGCCTTTATACCACTCATATCTCCAGTTTCTGTAAGACTCAATCACACACTTCAGATTGACTGTCTCTCCAGTGAATACAGGACTGTCTGGTGTCACAATCAGTGTAGATCTGGATAAATCGGTGAAGAAAGAAGACTTCTTTCAGTGAACTAGTCAGAAAACATGATCTGATCATCTGAGTTCCTGTATTTGTGTGACACTGATGTTAAGTTCTCACGCTCCCTAAGGTCGCAAAATTCTGGACTTTTGGTAGTACCTAGGATAGCAAAGTCCACTAAAGGAGGTAGAGCTTTTTCGCATTTGGCTCCCAAACTCTGGAATAGCCTTCCTGATACCGTTCGGGGTTCAGACACACTCTCTCTGTTTAAATCTAGATTAAAGACACATCTCTTTGGCCAAGCATTCAAATAATGCATCTCATAATCTTTTACTGCAGTCATAATCTTTTACTGCAGTTATATCTAATCAAATGCACATTATTATTCTTTAGTTTGGGTTAAACAAATCAATTTTGCTTGGTTGGAACAGCAGCTACGCTAATTATGTTTGTATTTGTTTCTCTGTTTTTTACCACGGGATGTCAGGATTTACACAAGCTTCAGTCTGGATCCAGAACACCTGAGAAGAGATGATGCAAGCCTGAAACAACTTACAGAACTATCACATTTTGCTATAAGCTTGATTGCATCATATAATAATTGCTGTT
>NW_015507899.1:38107-38729 GCF_001515645.1 Sinocyclocheilus grahami | reverse complement strand
TTGTGTACAACTTCAGTTTTACAATGTGCCTCTGCTCTCGATTAGTGACGAACCCCCTCTAGATTTCTTATTTACAGCCACAGATTTAATTCAAACAGTTGAGATCACTTGTGTGCATGGATCAGGCTTGGCTAAGTAAATATTACTGGCCTATAGTGAAAATAGAGCCCGGCTCAGGTTACGATAGAATTAAGCGAGCAAATGTTTGCTGTAGTGACGTTGGCATGTGTGCACACCATGCAATTATTCCACAGACCTCACCGAGTGAGCTAACTGTCTCTATCTCACACACACAAGCACAAATTACATAGTACAACCACGCATATGATGATACATGCGCGGTTACTGGACTGAATTTCAGCTAGATGAGCTTAATATTTAGATTATGGAACCCTTAAAGCAATAGTTCAACCCAAATGGAAAA
Organism: Sinocyclocheilus grahami; assembly: GCF_001515645.1. Taxonomy (NCBI): domain Eukaryota; kingdom Metazoa; phylum Chordata; class Actinopteri; order Cypriniformes; family Cyprinidae; genus Sinocyclocheilus; species Sinocyclocheilus grahami. The sequence goes on along the minus strand of NW_015507899.1, from coordinate 38,305 downwards.
CTTCCTTTCATCTGTGGAATATAAACAAAGATACTTTTTTATACCATAAAAGCGAGTGGGAAATGAGGCTGTTAAGCTCCAAAATTGTCAAAACAGCACTATCAAAGTAGTCAGTACTACTTGTACATTATTTCTATTCACACAAGAAGGTATACTGTACACTGTAAAAAATTACCGTGAATTTAACGGTAAAAGACT
>NW_015507899.1:28957-30182 GCF_001515645.1 Sinocyclocheilus grahami | reverse complement strand
CCACAATGGGAGTTTACATCATAACCACAAGAAAGAAATGATGTCCCACCAAACAATGCATGTTTATCTGACCCTGGACCTTGCGGGATCGTGCACAAAGTGACTTCTTAGACTTTCATTAGTTGTGGATGCAACGAGAGAGGATTGAGCGATTAGATGATCATCCTCGGGGTACAGCGCTTCAGATCGGTTTTTGTTATGCTGTTTATTGTCGCACTATTGAATGAAGAAAGCTAAACGAGCTTCCGCTGCATCACCAACCACCAAAGTTAATGTTTAAAGCTGACGTTAACTTTAAAGTTAGCAATTAAACACATCGATCCATGATTTCACAGACTCTTTATTCTTCTGCCACTTTTGGCCTGGGTAATGTTACACAGAAACCAGAACCTGGCGAAATATCTGCGTAATGGCACTGGAATGGGCTTTTAACCTATATTGCGCTCGGCGTTTAGTCAGTGGTCACTCATACTGTGATTTTACCACAGCAGGCCTTGAAACCATTTCCGCAAACACATGGCATCAAGGCTGTCTATGGTAACAATTAAGCCTTTAAAGATGCCTGGACACCCCGAAAAGACAAATTAAAGCCCATCCTTCCTATATACCAACCAGCCCACAATGTCTGGAGCTGGCGACCCCGTCCCAGAGCTTTCATCCTGATCGCTCATCTAGCAGAAATTGATTAAAGGCCCTCTAGATTACTTCCTTTTCACAAAGCTATTATTTTCCAATAACAGGAGTCCAGATTGAAGACTGTTTAACCGTTGTGTCCCTCTGCTCATTCTTATTTGTATTTTTGTTAGGGGTAAATGAAGCGGCCTCGCTGTTTTTCTCGCTCGTCATCAGGGTCTAATACCGGAGCTGCTTGAGTAACATTAGACGCTTAAACGTCTCTGAGCACCAGACCTGTCACGGCTCTGAGTGAAACCAGTCACCCTCCAGACCTCAGCACAAAGGGCCCGGGTCACAAAAGGTTCTCTGAGAGAGTCTACTGTTGTATTTAAATGCTTTTGAAGTCATAAACAACAGAGTTCATCTGGATAATAGTGGTCCTCATGACTTTGACCTCTCTGGGACGAGATTCCCCCATGACTGTAAGGCTTCTTTTCTTCCTACCGCTCCACTCATCACTTACGAGTCATGCTATCCCTTCCGGGGGTCATCGGCAGGGTTAGCAGGGTTAAAGGATCAATGCAATTTCTGCTGCCCTTAACAATGGAAG
>NW_015507899.1:22154-22586 GCF_001515645.1 Sinocyclocheilus grahami | reverse complement strand
TTATATTGTATATATTTGATATGTATGTCATTATATAAAACTGGCTGTTTGTTTTACACTTTCAAACACCAAGTGTGCATTATTTGATCAAAAATACTGTAAAAAACACAATCTTGTGAAATATTGTTACCATTTTTTTATTACGTTTTCTATTTTAACATATTTTAAAATGTAATTTATTATCGTTACTCTAGTCTTCAGTGTCACATGATCCTTCAGAAATCATTCTAATATGCTGATTTGCTGCTCAAGAAACTTTTCTTGTTGTTATCAATGATAAAACCAGATGTGCTAATTAATATTTTTGTGAAAAAACAGCATTCATTTAAAATAGAAATCTTTTTTAACATTATTAAAAAAAACATTATATTTTTTACCATTATAAAAATATTTTTTAAAATTATAAGTATTAATTTCTTTCTTAAAAAAAAA
>NW_015507899.1:19678-20547 GCF_001515645.1 Sinocyclocheilus grahami | reverse complement strand
GATGTAAATTGTGTATCTTTCCGTGAAATAACACAAGCCTCTCACATGAACTCTCCCCATTTTGTTTGACTTGTACCCAAATGCAGTGCTTAGGTTTGTCTATCTCTGGTATGTGCACTTAAGGTTGCCTCTCAAGTGTAAACCTGCAGGCCAGGAGACACAACCCACCATCAGATGCCTCCAAATATCCCTCTGTGCAGACGTGGTGTCAGTCAGTCGAGCTCAAGTGTCTGCTGAAGACTTTGTCAAAGTCTAGAGGAAAGATTAATGCCTTGTTTTCTCTACTTGTCAGATGATATATGTGGAATAGGTATGAAGTAGGCTGCCCATTTCAAGGTCACGTCTAACCGTAAGCAGAAAATTATATTTGTGGGGGAAAAAACAGAACACTTGGCCTTTCCTGCGAAACTCCAACGGACACATTGCGGAACGGCGCGGGCCGTTTGCTTTCCACTGCCGCTTTGACGAACGTCGAACTTGGCTCTTTCCGTAGCTGCGTTTTCCGTAATTGACATTAAATTTGCCACTGCATCCATTAATCTAAATGAGCCCCCACATGATGTTTTTTTTTTTAAAGGTTTCTGCTGCTATGTATAGCCGGAGCTTCTTATGTCTGCGGAGGAGTCTATAAACAGCTGCATGTGCTTAAGCGAAGAAATGTAAATCTTGACACGGGATGTTTATGCAGCCCAAGCTTCTAATCATGCGAACGTATAATTCAGTGACATGTGGTGTCTTTACGAGACCAGTTTGATTCAAAGGGCAGATCCCTGTATTTACCAGTCTCTCTGAACCCCGAGCGCGTTATATCTCTCATCTCAACTCTTCAGATCTACTCAAGTTTTCTGTAGTGGTAGGAAACTCTCTAA
>NW_015507899.1:13879-16410 GCF_001515645.1 Sinocyclocheilus grahami | reverse complement strand
AAAAAACAAATCTCGGGCTTTTTGGCACTTTCACAATATTGCTTTGTTTTGCCAAAGGGACCAGACTTTAGCTCAACCAATGGCGTGAGTTTAGGGCAGAGCTATCAGTTTTCCAACCAATACAAGACAAAGACAAAGGGTGTTAAGGAAAACAATTGGGAAACAACAATGTTTCCAGTTCCATTAGTTGAACTCTTTAAAAGTAACAATTAATCCATTAAATATATCTGTTACAATTAAATATTTGTTAAATATCTCCATACACTGATGGACAGACGTTTGGAATAATTAAGATTTTTATTATATTATTTGATCAAAAAATAATTTCCACAAATGTATTTTCCTTTTTCCACATACAGAGTTGGTGACTTTCAGGGTTGATTCAGCATCAATAACCTCCATCTCTAACCTATGAAACAAATGCAACAATTTCCATAACACGGCTCCAAACATAGAAATTTAACGTTTCATGCAGGAAAAGTCAAGAGGTCACTGCTCTTCCAAGCCACAGATCAAAGATTCTGCAAAGCCCCTGAAAGCATAAGCACAACATTTCATACAGGTCAGCTCTTCATTTGCCATTTAAATGAGTGACGTTATTCCCAGTAAAGCAAGCATCAGAGCGGAATTTTTACCCACAGGCTGCAGGCATTTGGGTAACCAAAGAGATAACTTTGAGCAAATAATGAGATGGAATTTAAAAGATAACATTTCATCCAATCAGAGAATAATTAGATCAACCATCAATTCATTAGATAATGACTTTAGGTTTTTTAATGGGGCACTGGGGTAAAATTGAAGCACACAAACACCTCCCTCCACACCAGCAGACCTCATGGACACAATCTCCTCGCCTGGGTTCAGCCCACAACGCTAAACAATAAGGCAAAGATAAACATTCTTTTCACTCTCCGTGGTCCTCTTGTTTTGAGTAATTAAGGCTACTTAACATTCATTGTGAAGTGTTATCCCTGAATCTAAAGCACCTTTGGCCACTGGAGAGTTTAGAGCACTATGTTCATGACCTACTGTTTAGGCAACAAGGTGAACGTTAGGGGAGAGGCAAATGGGAATAAAAGCACATAAATGTTTTTTTATTGCAACTTTAACAGACTACATATTCCTTATAAAACTAGTGCTCCCGAAAGCTATCTGTAATCATTTAAGTGATCATCTGATTTGTGCACAGAGCTCACTTTTACTGGCCGGGACTGGTAGAGACCAGTATCACCTGAGGAATGGAATGCATCAGTGTATTTTAATTGCTAAGTGGATGATCCAGGGATTATCCCTCATAAGATGTTATTGTCTTGGAAGCACACAAAGATATCTTTTGATCTCAATGGGGTTTAATCTACTGCTATCTCTCCCATCGCAATGGCCCAGTTGCTTTTGTCAAAACAAACTTGCCATCAACACATAATTGAAATGAATACCTGTAACCAATGAGGGGTTTTCATATGCGGATTCCTTCTACATACGTGCTGTTGACTAAGCAGACGTCCGCGGATTTGTCTAATAGTAATGTTTCAGTCTGACGTTCCTAAATCGTGACATCCGACATCCATGGCATGTTTATGTCCCACATGTTTGCCTCTGTGGAGCACAAAACAGCATTTTAAACTTAGTATAAATAAAATCTAGATTAAATATATAAACGTCTATTTCATTAAAAGGATTTTAAAGGCTGCTTCTCTCTCTGTTTTCTTGTTCTGAGTCTGGATTCAGGAGAGGAGGTCACTTTTAAACCCCCTGGTCTGGGAGAGCAAAGGGCACTGCATTTGCAAACTCTTGTTAATGAGCATAATCCAATCGTAAAACAAGATTTAAAGCAGCCATTAACACATCTTGATCAATGATAACCAGGGATTTAGCTTCTTCACGAATGGCCAAAGGTATTGCATGGCTCATCTTCTCAGTATGGGTTAATATCATGTCATGCTTCAAAAGGCATTAGCCTTTTTATAATATAGTATGTTACCTGTGGATTCAAGAGAAAAAGTAGAACTTATTTATGCAAAACAAACACACTGTTGCGTAATAGACACCTCACCAATCGATACACACAGATCATTGTTATTCAAATAGCGAAGAAACGCTTCACCAGAGCCTTGTCTGCTCGGGATCTAACTGTGATTCACACCTTGATGGTGTGAACTGTTTGTGATGTAAGTTGTGTTTTGGATAAATATATATAATATATAGTAACATGTAGTAGTAAAATATAATGTTTTACACTATTTTATAGAAATATTACACATATTTTATATTATATTAATACAGGGGATTTCAAACTGGGGGCCAGGGACTTCCAGGGGGTTGTAAAGGGGTGCTATTTTGTATTTTTTTCTGTTGCCTTAGGCAATATTTTCTATAAAGCTGCTTATTAAAAAAAAAGTGTGACAGAAATATATAGAGAAGTAATATAGAAATAAAAATATTTTTTCATAAAATGTAATTGTGGAAGAAAAATAATAATTTCCAGACAATATTTTAAAGGGGTCATATGATGTTGCTAAAAAGAACATTAT
>NW_015507899.1:7723-10182 GCF_001515645.1 Sinocyclocheilus grahami | reverse complement strand
TTCCACAAACAGCTCTCACTGTTATTAAAGAAGCAAAAAAATGCATCCTAACGGTGACTTTACTGCAAATAATTGATAGTCTGAGTGCACTTACAGTAGTTTTCTAGACAAGGTGTGGAGTTCATGCACTAGTTATTTTCCAAGAATCCACAGATAACAGTAACAAGCCTTATGAAGAAATCCAGGATGGTAGTCTAGCTGTTCTCCGTCAAGTTCTGTCCTTGCTGTTTTCGTGCCATCAATGGGGGGTGGGGATGGGGGCGGGGGCGTTGGGGGGCTTGTTTCTGCACCACCTTTCATACAGATATTGTGCGTGTGAGTGTTTAGCTTTGCTCAACTCTTTATCACATGCCCGAGTAATTCTATCCTAACTGCTTGAGCCAGTCGGGGGATTGTGGGTGGCCTTGTTGAATGGTCAGATTTAAATTCACTAGAAACAGAATCTGTATTTTATAATGAAATCAACCCGAGTGTGATCAGGTGGCTTGTCAATTAAGTCTCTTTTAGGCGTGTTATCTGATTTAAACATGCCCTCTCTTGATCTGGAAGATTTGAACCTGTGAAAGCCACTGGCCTTGTTTATGAAGTCTTCTTTCTGGAGACTGTTTAGAGGTCAACATAAACTATAGCACACAATTTAGAAACATTTCACTTTAGTTTCATGGCAACACAGGAAAAATCACGCTAACTTGCTGTACTGTGGTAAAGAGAGGGGGAGGAATCCATAAGGGAGTCATTACAGGCTGTTTAATGTAAAATGGCACAGATTCGGATGGATGACATCCAGTGGTCGAGCTGACACACTGCAAACAAGGATGCTTTTTGTGTGCTCATGTTGAAACAAACAATTTAAGCAAATGCATTAAAAGTCTTCCTTGTTTACTCCAAATGAGACTTTTCTCATGGCCTCTGTAGTAATTGAGCACCTCCTACGCCTCAGGCTTCTCTCATTGTCTTAATTTGGTGAACTCGGTGGTTGAGGACCTGACTGGATTTTTATCACATCCCTCATAAAGTTTTTGACATAATAATATGTGATATTTTTACAAGTTCCATTCAATAAGGCACTGCTGAGATTCTCAGCCGAGATACGCAGTCAGTTTTCAAGGTAGCCGTCATAAATGTACAACTTGTACGATTTGCTGTTTTGGCATAACGTACAAACAGAAATTAGGAATGTCAATAGACTCATAACTGTGGCTGACTGCTTTCGACAAGCCCCAACATGTTCGCAGTCACTCCCCCTCAAGACGGATTGACTGGGAGAAAAAGGAAAAGGTGAAGAAAGACAGACAGAACGAGGGAAAGAAAGAGCCGGGCTTTCCCACATCAAATAAAGCGTGCTTATCTTCTGTAGGCTCTTTGTGATTATGAAGCAAATAGGTTGGATTATTGGGAATGGAATTTCCAAAACGTCTCTTTTCAAAAGAGATTAAGCAAGCTCTTTGGTCTGAGAGCATTTTATTTTAGGGCATTGAGTCGTAGGAGTAGCTGTTCTTTCGCTGATTGCAACCTTTATTCAATAAAGACTTGGAAACAAGAGAATGTTGTCACTCTACAGCCACACAAACAGCCTCACGCTCGCAGCTAGCCTTTCATTTTAACACCTGGTTCTACTGTATAATCTCTCACTCAGGCCAGACAAGAAAATGCTGAGTGGAAAATCCTATTCAGAGTCAAAGCAAAAATGTCAGGTTTCAGCCTGAAGTGCTTCAGAATCCAACAGTATTCTTTTGTTGTAACCCAATTTGTTGACACGATCCTAACGGACTCTTTCTTCTGTCCTTCCAGAGGCTCTCGAAGCACTCTCCAGCCTAAAAAGAAAAACAACACAGCAGTTTTTCTTCAACCTTACCTCCGTTCCCGCCGAGGAGCTGATCACGGCTGCGGAGCTGCGCATTTTCAGGGACCAGGTTCTTGGTGACGCCGGTGCAAGTGGTTTCCACCGAATTAACATTTACGAGGTGTTCAGGCCAGCCCTGGCCCCTTCCACAGAGCCTCTTACCAGACTTCTCGACACCCGTCTGGTGCAGGACTCTCACACTCGCTGGGAGAGCTTTGACGTGGGTTCGGCTGTGGCTCGCTGGGCCCGCGAATCCCAGCACAACCATGGACTCCTGGTGGAGGTGCTCCATCCTGAGGAGTCGGAAGGATCCGAGGAGGTTGAAAGGAACCGGAGGAGGCACGTGAGGGTCAGTCGCTCCTTACACACGGACGAGGACTCGTGGGTGCAGGCCCGACCCCTGCTGGTGACCTACAGCCACGACGGTCAGGGCTCCGCCGTCCTAAATTCAAACCGAGAGAAGCGGCAGGCGCGGCAAAGGCCGAAGCAGCGCAGGAAGCAGCAGCAGCGCACAAACTGCAGGCGGCACGCTCTCTACGTGGACTTCAGCGACGTGGGCTGGAACGAGTGGATTGTGGCACCGCCCGGCTACCATGCTTTCTACTGTCACGGCGAG
>NW_015507899.1:6785-7713 GCF_001515645.1 Sinocyclocheilus grahami | reverse complement strand
GTCCCTTCCCGCTGTCGGACCACCTGAACTCCACCAATCATGCCATCGTCCAGACGCTGGTGAACTCGGTCAATTCCAATATTCCTAGAGCTTGCTGCGTCCCCTCGGAGCTCAGTCCCATATCGCTGCTGTACCTGGACGAGTACGAGAAAGTCATTCTTAAAAACTACCAGGACATGGTGGTGGAGGGCTGCGGGTGCCGATGACAGCTACATCTCCCCAATGAAGACTGTTATTTATACAAAAGAACGTTCAAAGAGCTATTTTGGAGGAAGAAATATATATGAATATATTTATGTTGACTGAAAATAATGGGAAAATAAATATTTTAATGAGAGTGCTTGCTTTTTCCAGTGGCTTTGAAGATGTTTTTTTCCTGTCCCATGTACATTTCAAAATGAGTGCAATTGCACATGAAGTATAATGCTCAGATTTTTATGATGTATTTATTGCATAACCACTTTATTTGTAAATGATGTATATTTATCATGAAAAAATATATGATCTTCATTCAGTGTGCATCTGGGAATACATTATTTGAAACCAAAAAATAAACCTTGGATGATGAAGTTCTCCTTAAAAGTCATGATATAACAAACACGCTGTTGCATAGACCCTGTGGTTACTTATGCAACACTGGATTTCATGCAGACAGTCAAAAACAGCGAGAGTCTGATTTGAGTAAAGGCCCGTTCACACCAAAGACTATAACTATAAAGTTTTAATAAAGTTTCTTATTTAGAATAGGGAAGTCCACAGCACAACTGTAACTGTAACGGCACCATAATAATATCGGAATCACTTTCAGAGTGTTGTTTTTCCAGCTGATAAACAATAAAAACATCGACAGCCAATCAGACTTTACCTGACTGCAGCATATGCTTATAAAAAATAGAACTTTGTTGTGTGTTGATGTGGAAGCTAATAT
>NW_015507899.1:0-382 GCF_001515645.1 Sinocyclocheilus grahami | reverse complement strand
AGTGGCTTCACCGTACATATGGAACGGCTGATATACAATACGCTGCATTGCTGAAAAAATATTTTTGACGATTTTTTGGATACATCTGCTCCAATTTTTCTCAGTAAATGAGTTACATTCAAGGACTGTATCAATGTCATGTTGATTCTCTCTCCAAAGTAATCGCGTTCAGTGTATACTCAGACTAATCAGGCTAGTTTGTGCTGAAATGTCTGGGTAAGGACACACACACCTCGCCGTTGGTGGCCTAACTGCAAAGCCTAGTCTTGAACCTGCTGCTTAGAATGGATTAACATGGGGTTGTAACCAGCTGCAGGGCCTTGGAGGGCGGGCAGGTTTCGCTACCCTGGGTGGTATGGCGTTAATTCCCTCCTCACACGTT
>NW_015507898.1:36382-38772 GCF_001515645.1 Sinocyclocheilus grahami | reverse complement strand
CGGGACAATGCGTCTTGGACTGACGTTATGGGGAAGTTCATCAGCATTACCCGTGTCTGAAGCACGTGTGCAAACACAACAATTCTATTGGCTGACGACAGTCTATGATGTCATTACTGGAGCACCATAAATATAAGAGTGTGCCTGTGTTGTGTCTCCGTTGAGTAGGGGGAAGAATGAATGGAGTTAAAAAGAGAAGAAGAAGAAGGGTATGTTTAGGGTGAACATGTGAAGTTGCTGTTCAGAATAAATGCAAAGCCTCGGAATATAGATATGGTGTCGTGCTTCCTTTTAGAGATCTAACAAATACGGCGAGGATACTAACTTTTGAGTACTGACTTTTTTGACTGATTAACAATGTCCGTGAATGTCTCTACACCGCCAATGTTTCTGTCCTGCCTGGGAGAGCCTACCATGTCATTTGACAATTATTTGCTGGTAATCAATGCAGTGGGCAATGCATGGCCTGACGCTCGGAAGAGAGCTACACTTTGCCTGACGCTCGGAAGAGAGCTACACTACTTCACTGTTTAGGTGCCGAGGGTCAATGCATCTTTTACGCTCTGCCAGACAGGGGTGAGACATACGATACTTCTGTCACTGCTTTACAAAAGCAGTTCATGCCAAAAGTTAACATGGTTGTGGAGCAGCATACGTTCAGAAAAAGAGTGCAAGCACCACACGAAAACATACAATAGTACGTTGCTGCTTTGCATGCACTCGCCGCTAGCTGTGACTTTGGTGATAAAGTCGACGAAATGATTCGCGACCTTTTGCTGGAGCATTTACAAAGCGATGATATTAGACAGAGACTGTTACTCGAACCGGACCTGACATTACAGAAAGCAACCACCCTTGCAATACAATATTAGAAGCTGCGGCTGAGCACACAAAGGGAATGACGGCTGACAGGGATGACTTTAGTCGTCATGGCAACCCAGAGTGTGTTGTTATGGACAATGGTACCCAGTTCACTTCTGTTGTCTTCGCTGAGTTTTTGAAACAACGAGACATAAAACCCATCCGTACATCAATGTACTATCCGGCATCTAACGGCACTGTTGAAAGATTTCACCGCGCACTGAAAGGGTGCATCCAGACAGCAATTCAGCATGCACAACCATGGAACAGAGTTGTCACAGAGTGGCTGCAGGTGTACCGGGCAACACCGCATGCCACTACGGGCGTGTCACCAAATTAACTATAGTATGGGAGGAAGATGCATACCAAGCTTAACATCCTACCTTGAGCAAATGTGATCTTGCTGCTGTCCGTGCGAATGTGAAAAAGAAACAGGATAAAATGAAACAATACACAGATCACAAACGCAGTGCTCGCACTCCTCTCTTTGGTATGGGAGGGAGAGTGAGGATTAGGCTTCCTCGCGCAACTCCAAAAGGTCATCCGAGATTCTCGGCTCCTGTAAGAGTAGAGAAGAGAGTGGGACCCAACACATTCTTACTCAGTGATGGAAAAAAGTGGAATGCCGCTCACCTGGCATACTCACCTGGATTGATTGACTGTGCTAGTAACGCGTTACAGCAAACACTTAACACTACACACAATCCTGTGAAAGTCTCACGTATGAGGCGTAAGCCAATTTGGCACAAGGACTATGTGACAACCCAAACAGGACTGTCCTGCATCTAAGTTGCACACAATGTAGCTTAAAAGGAAAGAAAATTGTTCTGTATGAGTTCAGCACTTACTGATTACAAAAGTGTTTGAAGTAACTGCAAAGAAATGCTGTTGAAATTGTTCAAATATCAGTAGACTGTTTGCTGACTGTTCATGTATTAATGTCATCAGTTTAGGCAATATATATGACAATGAATGTTCTGTAAAGACTGTTACTTAATAGTTGCCTAGGTTGTTACCACTACTTTATTCAGAGTACATGTTTCCTTCTGGTTAAGAATAGTGTTTTACTTGTGTCTCATTACATGGCATTCATGGTAAACTCTGTTCTTGCGTTATTCAAATCCAGTGCGATGAGAATAATAATGGTAATAATAATAATAATTACTGCTGAAATAACAAATGGCAGCTTCTGTCCTGGGCTTCTAGGTGGGCAGTAGAGGCAGATTTTATCAATTAATTTTCCTCCTCTGCTGAACACCTTGTGACTTTTGGCAAGACATATGCAAAGCAAGACAGGTCTGGGAGTCTCTGCACAGCATGGGATCTGTCCAGACGCTGCTCAGCAGTGCTGCTGGAGGATGTGTTCTCTCCTCTCTGAAGAGTGTATTCTCTGAAGCAAGTGACAGAAAGAGCCCTTGAATCACCTATTTTCTCAACACCCTAAGTACTTATGCATGCCTCTAACATTAGCTCTCAATTTTATCTCTATTCTATCTACTTTACATTAGTTTTATTTATTATAAAAAAAA
>NW_015507898.1:31004-34453 GCF_001515645.1 Sinocyclocheilus grahami | reverse complement strand
GTGGCCAGAATTTGCATTTGCTAACAGTGCAACTGCTGAGGTTGTTACCAAATTTCTGAGCTTTGTCTTTAGTCGTCATGGCAACCCAGAGTGTGTTGTTATGGACAATGGTACCCAGTTCACTTCTGTTGTCTTCGCTGAGTTTTTGAAACAACGAGACATAAAACCCATCCGTACATCAATGTACTATCCGGCATCTAACGGCGCTGTTGAAAGATTTCACCGCGCACTGAAAGGGTGCATCCAGACAGCAATTCAGCATGCACAACCATGGAACAGAGTTGTCACAGAGTGGCTGCAGGTGTACCGGGCAACACCGCATGCCACTACGGGCGTGTCACCAAATTAACTATAGTATGGGAGGAAGATGCATACCAAGCTTAACATCCTACCTTGAGCAAATGTGATCTTGCTGCTGTCCGTGCGAATGTGAAAAAGAAACAGGATAAAATGAAACAATACACAGATCACAAACGCAGTGCTCGCACTCCTCTCTTTGGTATGGGAGGGAGAGTGAGGATTAGGCTTCCTCGCGCAACTCCAAAAGGTCATCCGAGATTCTCGGCTCCTGTAAGAGTAGAAAAGAGAGTGGGACCCAACACATTCTTACTCAGTGATGGAAAAAAGTGGAATGCCGCTCACCTGGCATACTCACCTGGATTGATTGACTGTGCTAGTAACGCGTTACAGCAAACACTTAACACTACACACAATCCTGTGAAAGTCTCACGTATGAGGCGTAAGCCAATTTGGCACAAGGACTATGTGACAACCCAAACAGGACTGTCCTGCATCTAAGTTGCACACAATGTAGCTTAAAAGGAAAGAAAATTGTTCTGTATGAGTTCAGCACTTACTGATTACAAAAGTGTTTGAAGTAACTGCAAAGAAATGCTGTTGAAATTGTTCAAATATCAGTAGACTGTTTGCTGACTGTTCATGTATTAATGTCATCAGTTTAGGCAATATATATGACAATGAATGTTCTGTAAAGACTGTTACTTAATAGTTGCCTAGGTTGTTACCACTACTTTATTCAGAGTACATGTTTCCTTCTGGTTAAGAATAGTGTTTTACTTGTGTCTCATTACATTGCATTCATGGTAAACTCTGTTCTTGCTTTATTCAAATCCAGTGCGATGAGAATAATAATGGTAATAATAATAATAATTACTGCTGAAATAACAAATGGCAGCTTCTGTCCTGGGCTTCTAGGTGGGCAGTAGAGGCAGATTTTATCAATTAATTTTCCTCCTCTGCTGAACACCTTGTGACTTTTGGCAAGACATATGCAAAGCAAGACAGGTCTGGGAGTCTCTGCACAGCATGGAATCTGTCCAGACGCTGCTCAGCAATGCTGCTGGAGGATGTGTTCTCTCCTCTCTGAAGAGTGTATTCTCTGAAGCAAGTGACAGAAAGAGCCCTTGAATCACCTATTTTCTCAACACCCTAAGTACTTATGCATGCCTCTAACATTAGCTCTCAATTTTATCTCTATTCTATCTACTTTACATTAGTTTTATTTATTATAAAAAAAAATAATACTTGCTACGTGTGCTGCGTATTGTAATGTTGCTCTTTTGTTGGTTTGATTGCTTCTGTTGTCCTCATTTGTACGTCGCTTTCGATAAAAGCGTCTGCTAATTGACTAAATGTAAATGTATTCTCCCCTTAGGTTCTTAAGCTCTAAGAAGAAGTAGAATTATGCTCCCCTGTGAATGGGTTGCTTAGTAGGCCACTCTAGTATGACTTAGCGCTGAAGTAAAAAATACAAGAAAATAAAAAAGCTCCCCAACAAAATTAGGGGTGTTTGTGGGGTGAAAAGAGGCTGTAGCAAGCGCTTACATCAGGCTCTAAGGCTGGACTGATGACGTGACTGACACATTTCACTTAAATGCCTTCTGACAGATCCAGCACAGGGCTTGTGGGCAGAGCTGCTGAATTTTATGTACTGGTCATAATATATTATACACTATGTATATTATTATTAATTTTATTTAATTTTTCCAAATGTTGTCCCTGGCTATATATTTTCTACACTTTTTTTTACAACAAGCTGAGTGTTTTATCTCCTATATCTTCTTAGTAGCATTTCTTATATTTATTCTAGTTGTTTGTTCTGTTGCTTTCAATTAGTTTCTTATTCTTATTTCATCACTGACTGTTTACTTATCTTCAGTGAGATTGTATTAGTTTTTTGTGTGATATTGACACTGGTGACAAAAATTATGAAAATTCTATGTTATCAAAAGTTTTTATATCATAAACATCTTATTAAAAGCAAAAATAACAATTGTGATATATATCGTTATTGTGAAATAAAGTTACTTCTATCGTGATATAAGATTTTGGTCATATCGTCCATCCCTATATGATAATATAAATGTCATGTTATAATCATATTTTATAAAATTGTTATACCTGAGATCAGGCCGTGTATCTCCACTCTTAAACGTTATTGTTGGCGGCCGAATCATAGACCGGTCACTCTTCATAGACACACAGCTGAACTCTGCTTCTGATCTCTTCTGATGAACTGAGCTAAAACAGAGAGAGATTACAGTTCATTATACAGAATTTGTCAACTGAACTGTGATCATATATGATAATATAAATGTCATGTTATAATCATATGTTTATACAAATATTATACCTGAGACCAGGCCATGAATCTCCACTCTTAAACTTTATTGTTGGCGGTCGATTCATAGACCAGTCACTCTTCATAGACACACAGCTGGGCTCTGCTTCTGATCTCTTCTGATGAACTGAGCTAAAACAGAACAGATTTAATCCATTATAATGAGAATCATCTTAATATAAAATCTTCATAAAGTATTACTAATGGAAAGCTCTTATGGGGGCTTTATGGCTTTATCTACAGCCATCTCTTCTATAACATAAGTTATTTAATGTGTTACTCAAAGTACCTGCGTGCTGGAAACAAATCTTCATCTCCAGATGTTTGTGTTTCACTCATGATGGACCTGAACAGTTTGATCTCCACTGACTCTAAATGGAGAGACAAACAATCACAAAAACTAAGCTAAGCTAAGCTAACAGCCTTCATCTGCCTTGTTTTGGAAGTAAGCTGTTTTCTGTGAATGAGTGAGACTTCTGATGCTTCAGCCGCTGCAGTTAAATACTAGAAGAACAGCCCAGCTAACAAAAAAAGGTCCCCAGGACGTCCCCTAAATGGCCTCTGCGAATGTCCCCCGGACGTCAGCGTGTAGGGTCCCCTTGACGTCGAGCGGACGTTCACAAAGACGTCCTCCGGATGTTCAAGGGGACGTTCACAGGACGTGCAGCGGCCATTCAGGACGTTTAGGGGACTTTCGCTTTAAGTCCTCTGATTAGCCTAAAAGTAAAATAAAATGACATTCAAAGACAACAGACACATTGTATGGAGCAAAATACGTTTATTTTAATTGAACAATTGTAAAGTTGCT
>NW_015507898.1:29184-30309 GCF_001515645.1 Sinocyclocheilus grahami | reverse complement strand
AGCTGGGCTCTGCTTCTGATCTCTTCTGATGAACTGAGCTAAAACAGAACAGATTTAATCCATTATAATGAGAATCATCTTAATATAAAATCTTCATAAAGTATTACTAATGGAAAGCTCTTATGGGGGCTTTATGGCTTTATCTACAGCCATCTCTTCTATAACATAAGTTATTTAATGTGTTACTCAAAGTACCTGCGTGCTGGAAACAAATCTTCATCTCCAGATGTTTGTGTTTCACTCATGATGGATCTGAACAGTTTGATCTCCTCTGACTCTAAATGGAGAGACAAACAATCACAAAACTAAGCTGAGCTAACAGCCTTTATCTGCTAAAACGAATAAGCACGTGTCCTATTCTGTGTCCTCAACTCCTGAAACATTGGTGTCTCATATTTTAAAAACTGTATGTGTGTGAAAATATTCAGATGTAACTCCCTTTGTAATCATTAACATTTTCATAACTAACTGTAATTTAATTACACTTTTTTTCTCAGTAACTGTAACAGATTACAGTTACATTTATTTTTTAATTAAATTGCGTAATGTAGTTACATATAACTTACTCCCCAACACTGGTCAGGTCTGATGATAAAAGCCCACGCATGGGCGACTGGATTTTTCAAGTGTTGTAATGGAAATGGCAGATGAGGGACGAAACCGGGACGTTCGCAAACTGGCTCTGACGAATGTCCTCCAAATGTCCATCAGCAAACATCAAAAAGAGGACCAAATGCGGACGTCCTCGGAACGTCCAGCCACTAACGTTACAAAGCGGACGTACTGCGGACCTAAAAGGACGTTCGGAACGTCCGTGGGACGTCCCGTTTGCTGGGATCACTGTCTGCCATCAACAGACCCACACACAACATATCTGACATACCATTGAGTAAAATAATTGACAAATTATTTTTGTCAATTATTGACAGTAGTGAAGAATTTTTACTTTACTAAAGTAAATTTTAAAAGTATCTGTAGTTTATCAGTGTTTTTCTTTGGAAAACTTTACTTCACTACATTCCAAAGCATAATGTCATACTTTTTACTGCACTACATTTCATAAATAAAAGTTGTTTGTTTTGCCTTTAATACTTAAGAACATTAAAAATGTAGTACTTTCTTGTA
>NW_015507898.1:26568-28825 GCF_001515645.1 Sinocyclocheilus grahami | reverse complement strand
TACAAGTAGCAGCTTCTAGTGTACACCAGTTAGACTCTGGAGCATTACACCATAATGAAATCCTGGAAATATTAGTGGACCAGTAATAAAATAGAAAATTTGGCAGGGCTAAACCACCATCACATTTACGGCGCTGAAGAATAACTTTGCTTACTTTGGGAGTCTTACATGCCCAAATAAAAGAGGAAATTGTTTTATCAAGACAGTTAAAAAAAGATTTAGGTAGAAAAATAGAGAGATTGAAAGAGGAATAAAAGACGTGGAAGAACATTCATTTTAATAGTCTCCACTCTCCCTACCAGACAGAGAGGTAGGCTGTCCCAACGTTTTAAATCAAGTTTAATTTGTTCAACCAAATTGGTGAAATTATTCTTAAATATAGAACTAAAAGAATGAGAAATATTTACCCCTAAATAACGAAACCCAGTAGAAGAAAAATGAAAGGGTAGGGCACTTTTAGGTATTTTCCTAGCTGCGTCATTTAAGGGGAAACATTCACTTTTTGTAAAATTCAGTTTGTAAGCAGAAAAAGAGCCAAAGGTGTCAAGCAGGTGCATAACCTCATCAGCACAGCCTACAGGATCCTGAAGATATAGCAACAAATCATCTGCGTATAAAGAGACTAAATGTTCAGCGCCTCCCCTGTGGATGCCGGATATTAATGAGGAAGATTTTAAGGCAGCAGAAAGCGGCTCAATTGCCAAAGCAAAAAGAAGAGGGGACAGAGGGCATCCCTGCCTTGTCCCCCGAGAAAGAGAAAAGAAAGAAGAACTGTCTAAATTAGTTTTAACACTTGCGGAGGGAGCAGAGTATAAAAGACGAATCCATGAAATCAAATTGTGCCCGAAGCCAAATTTTCCTAAAACATTAAAGAAATAATTCCATTCTACGTGGTCAAATGCTTTTTCAGCGTCGAGGGATATAATCATTTCAGGAGCTACCGAAGTAAATGGGTCAAACATTATATCTAGCAAACGTCGAATATTAGATGACATCTGATGTCCCCTAATAAACCCAGTTTGGTCATCAGATATGATATCAGGCAGACATGAATCCATGCGCCTTGCCAACACCTTTGCTAAAATTTTTATATCAGCATTCAATAAACTAATGGGCCTGTAACTACTACATAAAGTGGGGTCTTTGTTTTTTTGTTTTTTAAGAGAAGGGAGATAGATGCTTGATTTAAACGAGACTGGAAGACAGCCTTGTTGAAATTACTAATTAAACATATCGAACAGTAAGGGGGCTACTTGTGTAGATAATCTTATATAAAAGTCTAAAGGGAAACCATCGGGCCCTGGAGCCTTGTTACACCGCAAGAGACCAATACAAGTAATTATTTCATCTAGCCTGATAGGTTCATCCAATGCCATGGTTAGTCTTTGTAATGGGCTCGTAGTTCTGCCAACAGATATTTGGCTACACAAGACAAAACTAATAGTGCTATACAGTAAGTAGCGATCACTGTAGATCCACAGTCTGTAATCAAATCATCTCTTCCAGGACTGTAGTATAATTTGTTAGAACGATTATATGAAAAGCATGGATATTTTGTGCACGTATGAAGCTTTGGGTCTGATTCGGGCTCAAATTGATAAGGTAATATTGACACGATTGTTGACAATCCCCCGGAGCACATGCAACTCCCCGTTATGGTACGGGGCATGATGTTTCTGTACAACGTGCACTAGGTGGTTAGTGAATCACAACACACTGGGCCAGCTAACCAATCTGAGCCCATTGAGTATTTCTGAGGGAGGGGCTTCATAGAACCAGGAAGTCAACTGACCATTTTAGGAGAACGGAAAAAGCAGTGTAGAATAAAGGTAAAATATGTGAATTTTTATTTTTTTTTAAACGAAGCCTGGACACATGTTACAGTGCACCCCATAAACACAATCAAGCCTTTGAAAATAGCTGGTTGACCACCCCTTTAAACGAACGAAACCTCCCACAACGCAACTCTTTAGTCTTACTAATATTGAACTCCAGTGAACTTTCTTGGGACCATAGAATCAACAAATTGCCTATATGAGCAATTCCATGCAAATGTCAACCTTACCATGAAAAAATATTTTTTTTACCAAAAGAACAAAACCCTGTTTAAGTTGTGCATTTAGGTCTGTATTTTACTGCATTAACGGGCTTTAAAAGAAATTTGAAGGAAATCGCTGTTTATCCACCACATATGAGGGGTGCACCTATAGTAAAATTACATTTTCATCCAACTATATTTCATGTTTTCAAATGAGAG
>NW_015507898.1:24855-26242 GCF_001515645.1 Sinocyclocheilus grahami | reverse complement strand
TTATGTCGTTATGTCGTATAATAATTATTAATGCAATTAACTTTTAAACTTTCTGTATAAATCCAACTTATGTCTATTCATCAACAACTCTGATGACTGATAGACTGTGTAGTTCTACTGCTGTGATCTGTTTCAGGCTTACTGTATCATAATATTCTAGAAATGGATTATTTCTAATAACATTTTAGAACTTGCACTCTCAACGAGAACATTGCAGAGATTTAGCCTGTATTTGCTGTGCGGGTAAGGACTGAAGGACAAATCACCAAAACTATCTTTAAATGTCATATAATGTTCATTGTCAATATTATCTAATTCAAATATTTTATGTGTGTCAAATAACTTGTTGCTATCTGTGCTGCATGCATAGCCTACAGAGAGCAATATTTTTTGTGTTCGGCACACATGCTGCTGAGTGCGACGTGCAAGAGGCAGGCATCATTCATTCTTATTTTTTGTCCAAATATTTTTATTTATTACACATCTTGTTTGGTTTTATTTCGAATCATTGCATGTTTAAAATAATTCACTTTATGCAGATGCAAAACGTGAAACTGCAGTCTTATTCGCAGTCTATCACTTTATATTTGCACGATATTATATTTAGCATATTTTACTTAATCTGTTTTGTATCTTAATTATTTAATGCATAAGTGAGTCATTAAAATAAGTTTTTTTTAATGACAACAACATCCGTTTAATCTTGATCAACAACAACTAACGATCAACGAATTAGAGGCATCAATCCAATCATTTTAAAAATGTCAAATAGCCTTCAATTTATAGGTTATAATTGCATCTGTCTAGGATGTAGACTGCATGGTGAAGATTTATTTTAATGTGGATCCCACACTCTTGCATTAAACAGTGAAGCTCTGCTGTGTGTTCCTGTGTTTGAGATCATTTCTAGGAGTTTGTGCAGCTCGAGTCTGAACTGAAAGGAGGCATTTTCTTTCTTGTGTGACTGAAATCTAAGATAACTATACTGCACTGACCTGCAGCTCTACACTAGTGTACTTTACTCACATGCAGAGATGTTCTGCAGTTTAAATGCACTTTAACTCTTACTTTCATTGTGAACAACAGCACCTCAATATAGTGAAACCTGGTGAACATAGTGAAATGGAAAGAACACGTAGTCTTTCTATTTACTTTATTTGTGGGGTAAGATAAGTTATTTTGTGTTATAGTTAACTGGGGATTTTCAGCACATGCATGAAAGCACAGATTATGTGTGAATTCATCAAAAATCGTTATGATATGAAGCTATTCAGTCCTATTTTTCCAACTTCACACTTTATGGATCTACATTTGAAAGCAAACAAACGTTATACATTTATTAGCACTTTACTTTTGCAATGGGAGTTTTCAATATTGAGAGTTCCTT
>NW_015507898.1:23727-24845 GCF_001515645.1 Sinocyclocheilus grahami | reverse complement strand
CAAACTTTATACATTTATGGGCACTTTATTTTTGCAATGGGAGTTCTCAATATTGAGAGTTCCTTATTATTTCTATAATTCTGTTTTCCAACACCTACAGTGTGAACTGAAGTAAAAAAAAGTCTGCAGATGCATGAAGATGTTGAGTGATAGTTTCTGCCTCAGAGTAAAGAGTGCATGATGAGAAATACTGAAATCACAGACTCACTAATAAACAGTAAAATGAGAGAAACAGTGATTTCACACGGTGTGACAACAATATCAGAATGAGCAGCTCTCCATGATTCACTGACAAAGACGCACTTGATCATCTGTTTGATCACGACATGAAGAGCTTTAAATAAAATCATCAAAATGACTTCAGCACAGCATTAAAATCTCATAAACTCAGAGTGACCAATGATACATCATAAGATTACACTCATACATGAAAATAACTAAAGAAAGATCAAACACTCACCTCAAACAATGTTTCTAGATATTTCTATTTCCTCCTCTGAACCGTTGTGTTGAACAGCAGCTCTGAAATTTCTTTCACTTCTGTAAAACAACTGCAACCTGCTTCCTGCTTTCTTTCAGGAAGAGACATGAGAATCAGAAGAATGAGTCAGAAATCAACACACACACTCTCTCTCTCTGATCTAGTTCCTTATAAAGATGAATTCTCAGGAAACTGTACTGCTGTAAAAAGATAAACAGTAATTTCATGTGCTTGCTGGTGTGAATGATGTAGCGAATCAGCTCAAAGGGGAAATATGAATAATTAATTATAACTAATAAAATTAAAACTAAAAAGTATTTACTTGACCTCTCAGTGTCAACTGTCAGTCAATTCTAAGAACGTTAATATCCTGGTTAAGGAAAATAACTTTCTTACTGTACAATACTACACAGAGCATGTAGCAGAAATCTGCATGATTAGGGACTCCAATTATGAGCAAACAATGAACAACCTCAAGTGTGATACAAGTAAGACTTTATTAACTACATAAACACTTAAACTAGTCTAACATACACATACACCCACCCACACACACACACACACACACACACACACACATACAGTTGGCATTGGAAAAAGGGTTAAAGCTTAAGCAGTAAAGAGAAGAGAAATAAAA
>NW_015507898.1:21682-22779 GCF_001515645.1 Sinocyclocheilus grahami | reverse complement strand
TGACCTTGGCGGATATGAGGGAGGCCGACAAGCATCGCTTCCTGACCTCCCCGATCTCCCAGGCCGACCTATTCGGCGAAGCGGTGGAGCCACTGCCGGCTGCAGCCCCTCTGTCTGCTCGTCACCGAGGGCACCCTCCATCATAGATGTGATGTTAGTCTCTTCCCTTACTCATATCATACGGCTCACATCAACTGAAAACATGCCAACTGTAGACTAACTTTACCCCTAGTCATATATTTATTAGTGTAGTTTTTGTCCTTGTGTTGAGTTAATGCAGAGAAACAGTTCACTCAAAAATGGTTTCCTGATTGTTTACTCATCCGAGATACACTGTATATGACTTTCTTTCTTCAGCCGAAGAGAAATTAAGCTTTTGGAGGAAAACATTCCAGGATTTTTCTCCATCTAATGCAAGTGAAAAGGGCTCAACATAGACCATTTCTAATGGTCCAAAATCCATGTTTAGGCAGCTTTAAATTAATCCACACAACCACAGTTGACAAGTAAGGGTCTTCTCTAGTGAAACGATCAGTCATTTTCAGAGAAAAAATTATTTATATGCAACAATATTATTTACTGCCCCATTATTTACAAGTGGAACATGCAAAGACTACATGTCAGATTATGCTGGAAGACCCGGAGGTGAGAAAATAATCAGAAAATGTAAATTTTTGGCTGAACTGTTCCTTTAATCTCAGTTACCTGTGTGTCGAGGTGTTTGGGGTTTTGCTATTTTGAAGTCTTCTGTATCTTTCTTTTGTTTAATTTCTCTTACAATCTCTGCACTTATGTAGATATCAACAGTCATTTCTGTTCGGTCTTCTGAGTCCATTATTGAGCCTTCATTCATCCTCTCATTCACAATTCCAGACATTTTTGATGCAGTTTAAATGGTTACAGCCGATTATCTATTAAACATAATTTTAAAGAGGTAAAAAAAAAACTATAACTTAAACATTGAACAATCTACTGAAATATATTCTCAAATTAATCTCAGTGCCTGTGAGTTCAGATGACTGGATTCTCATCGAGTTGAATCTATAATCTCTTTTCTGACTTTACCTCTTACAACATCCACATATTATTAGACATCT
>NW_015507898.1:18637-18854 GCF_001515645.1 Sinocyclocheilus grahami | reverse complement strand
TAGTCCGTCGTCCAGTGATGTCCTCAGCACGCTCACAGTCTCTCTTGACGATCCGTACAGAGACACTTGTAACAACTGGCTTCCAGTCCGAATGTAAACAATGCCGCATGCGAGAGACTTAATCTATAAAACTCGTTTAAAATACTCACATTTTAGACAGCAAACTACACCAGAAAAGCTGTCAAAACACTGACAGATGAATTATTGCCGAAAACAC
>NW_015507898.1:18004-18544 GCF_001515645.1 Sinocyclocheilus grahami | reverse complement strand
GAAAAGCTGTCAAAACACTGACAGATGAATTATTGCCGAAAACACCGACTTTATAACAAAATAGCTAATTTTAGACAATGTAACAATCGCAGATCAAATGAACTCGCATCTTCTCTCTCTCTTCTCCTCCTGTCATTCAACGGTTCTCCCCTTATAAAGGATCTTAATCCACCAATCAGAATACAGAATCCATTACATTTACAAACCAATCAAAACGAATGATTTTGCTTACTCATATTTGAATACTGAAGGTTATAAATATAGGTGACCACTCTTAAAAATAAACACAGTAATAAACTTAAAAGTGAATGTTTACAATCAAAATACACGGGGATTAATCACACTAGAAATAGTGTAAAGGCTTAATTAACCCAAGTTTACCCAGGGTTACACATTTTACACATCTAAACATGAATAATTTAATATAATTAAAGCATTACATATATATATATATATATATATATATATATATATACAGTGGGTACGGAAAGTATTCAGACCCCCTTAGATTTTTCACTCTTTGTTATATTGCAGCCATTT
>NW_015507898.1:11114-17467 GCF_001515645.1 Sinocyclocheilus grahami | reverse complement strand
GGGGGGCTGCCGTGATGGTTGACTTTCTACAACTTTCTCCCATCTCCCGACTGCATCTCTGGAGCTCAGCCACAGTGATCTTTGGGTTCTTCTTTACCTCTCTCACCAAGGCTCTTCTCCCCCGATAGCTCAGTTTGGCCGGACGGCCAGCTCTAGGAATGGTTCTGGTGGTCCCAAACGTCTTCCATTTAAGGAATGGAGGCCACTGTGCTCTTGGGAACCTTAAGTGCAGCAGAATTTTTTTTGTAACCTTGGCCAGATCTGTGCCTTGCCACAATTCTGTCTCTGAGCTCTTCAGGCAGTTCCTTTGACTTCATGATTCTCATTTGCTCTGACATGCACTGTGAGCTGTAAGGTCTTGTATAGACAGGTGTGTGGCTTTCCTAATCAAGTCCAGTCAGTATAATCAAACACAGCTGGACTCAACTTAAGGTGTAGAACCATCTCAAGGCTGATCAGAAGAAATGGACAGCCCCTGAGTTAAATATATGAGTGTCACAGCAAAGGGTCTGAATACTTAGGACCATGTGATATTTCAGTTTTTCTTTTTTAATAAATCTGCAAAAATGTCAACAATTCTGTGTTTTTCTGTCAATATGGGGTGCTGTGTGTACATTAATGAGGAAAAAAAATTAACTTAAATTATTGTAGCAAATGGCTGCAATATAACAAAGAGTGAAAAATTTAAGGGGGTCTGAATACTTTCCGTACCCACTGTATATATAGTGATGGGTCTCCTGTTCTCCAGTGGGTGTGGTTGGGAGACTCATCAAGGGAACAATGTACACCTGTTCTTCCCTCTATAAAGCTTAGGCTTTGTTGGCGTGGTGTGGTGCTTGCTCCTTGCTCCTGGTTGCATTTGTTTTGATTTTGGTCTTTGTTTATTTTGGATTTTGTTACTACTTAAACTTAGTTCTGTCTGATGCTTTGATTAATCATGTGTCTGACAGAAATTGTGTGATAGAAAAATAAATTAAACAAGAAATCAAAACACTATTTATGTTAATAAATATTTTTGTGGAAACCAAACAAACCTGACTGTCCTCCAATCATTTGTCACGGCTTTAAGCCATATATTTATAAATTATATATATATATATCATTTATGAATCAATGCAAATTTTTCTGTATTTATTTCAGGTATCTTTCAACTGGAGACTCATTTTGATCAATAGCTTTTAGCTACAGGGTGGGTTACTGCACAGTGGCAGGAATTGTAAAAGATATGTTTGAGGCAATATGGTCTGGCATGGTTCAGGAATGCATGCCCTTCCTTGAACAAAACCACTGGAAGAGGATCGCTGAAGACTTCCATAGGCTATGAAACTTCCCCAACTGCCTGGGGACAATTGATGGGAAGCATGTTGCAATACAGGCCCCATCATCAACAGGGTCCATGTATTATAATTACAAAGGGAGCTTCTCCATCGTCCTCCTAGTTGATGCCATGTACCTTTTCCGGATGGTGGATGTGGGGGCATATGGGAAAAGCAGCGATGGTGGGACCCTCTGTGCCTCTGGCTTTGGTAAGGCCCTCCATCAGGGGACCCTCGACCTGCCAGAGGATGCACCTTTACCAGGAGCAGAAGACCTCCAGCCTGTCCCACATGTAATTGTGGGTGATGAGGCTTTTCTTCTGAAGAAGAACCTTGTCCGACCCTACCCAGGAAAACACCTTGACAGAGAGAAGCGTGTGTTCAATTACTGTCTTTCCCGTGCAAGGAGGATCGTGGAGTGCACATTTGGGATCCTTGCTGCACAATGGAGACTCTACCACAGAGTGCTTGGTGTCTCACCAAAAGTCGCAGATGTAGTGGTGAAGGCCACATGGATCCTTCACAATTTCCTTCGCTTTGAGGATGCTGATGAAGAGGAAGGAAGTTGTGCCCCCTGCCATTGGAGCAGCAGCTTGCTATGCAGCCCATCCAGTGAGTAGGCAGCAACAACACCTCTAGGGAAGCACTGGAAATTAGACAGAGGTACACCACCTACTTCTCTTCTCCTGCAGGTGAAGTTGCATGGCAGCATTCTGTCATCTAATGCCTTGTGATGACTCCCACCACCATCAGGACAAGCTTTAGCAGTAACATGAGGACCACTACTATCAGTAACATCAACATCAGGACCACCACCAGTAGTATCAAGAAAGACTCTTTTAAGAGCCACCCTTAGAAAAGGAGCATATTTCCATTTTTACTTTCACTAACAAAACAAAAATAAAGCAGTGTCCAAAATGAAAAGAGGAAAATAATTGACTGGGAAAGAAGATTAATTTAAATCATATTATTTTAATGATCAATTTTCATAATACAGTGTCCTAAAAGTAAATTAAAGCAATTACAGCTGTGTTACATTAAGTATTCTGTGTGAGTATTGTTACATGTATCTGTGTGACACTTGTATTCTAAGCCCATAGGTGGCGTTGTGGGGGTTTCCCATTCCGTGAGTCGCTTGACATCATCCAGGATTCCGGATAAATAGGCTGCAAGGTGACAATGGCGGGTCTCTCTCTCTCTCTGTTGCTCCGCTTCCCATTGTTCTCGCAAGCAAGCGTCTCTCTATTTTTTTGTTTTTCTTTAAGCTTAGGTTTAACTTGTAAATTTGGGTTTTGATGTGATATATTTTCTTACCTATCAGTAGCGGGTAGTGTATTTATGTATTAGTTAACGTTTTATTTATTTAGTAAGAACAGAGCGAGGGAAGCAGGGGTCCGGAAGACTCACCAGTTCTTATTTTTATTTCGGGAGTCAGGTAAGAACTCTTGAGAACAGGGGTAGTCAGGAGTCTGTTTCCCTAGCTTTCCTACCCGTAAGCTGATTATTCTTTCTTTGTTGTTATTTATTAGATTGTTTATAAAATATTCTTTGTGAATTGTTGCACATTATTTGCTGGAGATGCGAGTTGAACTCTGTGAATTAATTAAATGGAGGCGTCTTGAAATTCACATCAGGTGTTGTGATTCTTTTTAACATGTTCGGCCTGTGTCCTTTTATTGGATGGTTTGAATTAACGAGCCTTAAAATGGTTATGGGCCGTAACAGTATGTATGTGTTTTACTTATTGTCAGAGCTAAATTGTGCCTCATGTAAAATCTGTTGGAATTTTATTTTAACCTCTGAACGACTGCGTGGAGGAAGACGAAGATGAAAACTTGTGATAATTGCAGACCACTGAAAGAAATGAAAAGCTGTTATTTTGAACAGTGGGTGTTGTACGACACTTTTTAGAAGTTATTAACAAAACCTGCAGACATTTCCCCAGTGATGAATTGAACAGCATGTTAATTTATACACGAAGAAGAACCGTACGGGGGCATGGCTAAGCCCTGCAACAGCGTCCAGTTGGGACAATCGCTTCTGGGATGGACCAAATCGGCTCGCTTAAAAACCCAATGCCTGAACAGATCAGTGCTCGCTCGCTCTTTCGCTCGTGTTCAACTGCGCTCCAACTTGCGCTCACACGCTGCACAATCAAGTGATTGGGTCATCCAGAACTCCCAAACACTCAATTGAAGCTTCGTGCCGAAATCTTCAAAGTCTGAAGCCACACAAAGAAACTCTCAGAAGAACTTCAAGCGCCTCACCATCCGTACCTAAAGGCAACCGACTTCCGAAGCTCTTTCGTTAAAAGGCAAACCTCCATTTACCACAAGGGCTCTCCCAAAAAGACGTCATCCAAACGACAGATCAGCAACCAATCAGAGGCGCCGGGATTCCCTAGGACAAGCCACAGAGGAAACCCCGCTCAGCTTTCACCAAAACGCAAGTAAAACAAGGTCTCCTTACTAGCTGGAAAACTGGTGCTGAATTGATCCCAAGCAACTAAAGATAAGCCAAACCTCTGCTTTTGTGATTTTCTTGGTGCGATCTAAGAACTAGTAACAAGTACTAGAATTTTGGGACTTCCTCAGAACTCCGTTAATCCTCATCCTTTGAACTGTGTGTGTGTGTGTGTGTGTGTGTGTGTGTGTGTCATTAAGATCAAGGAAACAGCCAATCGAGTAAAATGACATAAAAGTTAATAAAATGTGAAACTGTTTGTTAAATGATTCTCAATTATTTTTCACCATTTCTAATATTTGTATACAGGCTTTGCATTTTTCAGTATCAAGAGTATTATAATTAGCAATTCATTTACTTTTGACGTGGATTTGGTAAACTTGACAGCATTAACGATATGGCCGGCAGCCATATCACCCTGTAGCCCAAGACTGGTTATCCACTGAAGTTAAGCAGGGCTGAGCCTGGTCAGTACCTGGATGGGAGACCTCCTGGGAAAACTAGGTTGCTGCTGGGAGAGGTGTTAGTGAGGCCAGCAGGGGGTGCTCATGCTGTGGTATGTGTGGGTCCAAACACCCCAGTATTGTGACGGGGACACTATACTGTCAACGGATGAGACGTTAGACCGAGGTCCTGACTCTCTGTGGTCATTAAAAATCCCAGGATGTCTTTTGAAAAGAGTAGAGGTGTGACCTCGGCATCCTGGCCAAATTTGCCCATTGGCCTCTGATCATCATGGCCTCCTAACAATCCCCATATCTACTGATTGGCTTCATCACTCTGTCTCCTCTCCACCAGTAAGCTGGTGTGTGGTGGGCGTTCTGGCGCACTATGGCTGCCGTCGCATCATCCAGGTGGATGCTGCACACTGGTGGTGGATGAGGAGATACCCCCTGACAATGTAAAGCGCTTTGACTGCCTAGAAAAGCGCTATATAAATGTAATTAATAATAATAATTCAAGTTTCTTAGTCCATAAGAGCCATCTTAAGACATACCTGACTGTGTTTAAATTACCTGTGCATCATGAAAGTGATTTGAGAAGTGGTCTGCATCTTCTGCGATGCATTAGGGCCACCTGCATAAAAGCTCACCGTTCAAATGAATGCACAGCTCAGACAAACTGTACGTAATGTATGACTACAATAAAATGATGAGATAATTATTCCTTTCTTAATAAATTACTCACTGAGTAAAATTGGCCATGTCCATTATATTACGCAATAATTTTAATTATTAAAAAAAATTGTAAAACTGATTTCATTATTTTTAAAAATTAATTTTCCTGGTTCGATAGGGTGTTCTTGTAAGAGAAAAGCATTGGCTGTGACAGACTTGCAAGATCACCTTCACTTTAAGTGACACAATCTAATCCTGTTTACGTGAAATAAACTGTTCAAGCAGGTTTGAGCTAACGGACCTGTTGTTGCTATGACAGCAACTCCAGGATAAGCTTCAAAGAACCCAAGTTAACAATCCTGGATCATGTCAAATCATCAACAATAAAATCCAGCTACAGCTAACTGAGAAATCCCTGTTCTGTCAGAGGGTTTTCACCATAGGCCTACTTATTTGCCCCGTGCTGTGAGTAAATTTTTTTTTTAAATTAATAAATAAATAAATAAATATATATATATATATATATTTTTTTTTTTTACTTGAGTCAACATTACAACGCAACTGTGCCAAATATATGTGCTTTATAGATCTTTAACATATGAGGCAATAAAAAGCTATTACAGCCTAAATATTTGCAACAATCTACTTCCACAATATAAATATGACACACTTACTGTGTATAAGCGCCATTTTCAAAGAATTTCTTCTTTAAAAATATGTCTAAACTCCAACATGATAAATAATCTGGTTTCGGCAGGTTTCTTTCGAACGTTCTCTGTCAGACATGTGGCGTGTTGCATCTGACCCTCAACAAACGATTCTTCTTCTTCTTAAGTGTTTTTGGTAGTGATGGGACAATTGATACCGCAGCTTCGATGCTCCGACGCAGTTTTCAAATCACTATTGTATCGCACACTGTGCGGATTCTTGTATCGAAATGACAACACCACGTGATTGATGACGTTTGAAGCTTCAGATTAGATATTTTATTGATCCCAGATTGATTCCACTCTTGAATTTTACAGACTTCCAAAGGGTCACATGCTTTTTCAAACCATCCTCTGCTCTGCGATGATTTGTCAGAAATGGTGGAGAAAACAAGTCCGACCACCAGATGTCGCTAATGCACACTGTGTTAAAAGCACAAAAGCTTAAAAGTTTTTCAGCACAATTTCATGAAAGCCTCAAATGCTTCAGAAAGCCTCGGTTTCCCATCATTAGTTTTTGGTGTTTGGCAAACCGGCTTATAGGTGCTTTACCGCCACCTGCTGCACTGGAGTGTGGATCAGAAGTTTGGAAGCAGGCAAGCAAGAAAGAAATGTAACCTTTCTTGTTCACTCCATCTGACCTGTTTTTTTTAAAGAGGTCATTGGATGCAAATTTTCCACAAGTTGATATGATTCTTTAGGGTTTTAATGAAAAGTCTGTAACATAGTTTGGTTAAAATTTCTCAATG
>NW_015507898.1:4864-7980 GCF_001515645.1 Sinocyclocheilus grahami | reverse complement strand
ACTAGCCAGCTCAAGTGGCGTAAGGGAGTGTGCTGTAATAATTTTGACGCGACCAACCCGGGTTCAAACTTTTTTTCTACCTTTTCAAATCTCAGATCACATCAGAAAAGCATTTCTTTTCAATAAAAATGGAGTAAATAATCACAAGGTTTAAAATAAAGTATTGGGTAGGGTTGGGTTGGGGTAACGTTAGGTGTAGGGAGGAACTGTCCAATAAGGTGGCGTCCATTTAATAATTTGAAATAAAATTATAATTTACACTCAATACGTTATTATTGCACACTGTTTTATAATCTACTACAATACTGAGGTGCAGATAATTGCCACTATTTTCAATAAGTAGTTTAAATAGCAAAAAATACTGCTATTTTCATAGTGTAACGTTAAATAGAATCTATAGCTGTTTGCACTTAGTGTAAATAGCATCTAAAAATACTGCTATTTGCGCTTAGTGTAAATAGCCTCTATATGATATTTACACTTAGTGCAAATAGCCGCTGCCTTAAAAAAATCATAATATAATAATTGATAATAATAATTTATAAATCTTCGCTAACACAGGAGAATACCTTAATATGTTTCTGAATTGTCCATAGCTATTTCAAAATAAAAGTTCCATCGTTTTTCAGTTGACGTCATGTTCACATGTTCTTCTTCAAGAAATTACAGTTGCTGTTGAATTGCAATCTTAAAGAAGTGGCCAATGCGCTAGTTGCATATCTCCACAATCTTGGATTTTCGATCTAGCGAGTGTGTGCATATATATACTTCCGGTTTTGCTTAACGCCAGTGCAGAGAACCGGATAAATCCAAAATGGTTGTATTACCCTACATTGATTTAAATAAAATTATGAAATATTTACCTTGTGAGACCTTGCTGCGACTGATCTTCATAAATATTTCTCAATTGTGCATATACATCAGTTTATTCCATCATCATTTTTACAACATATTTGAATATTTTACACACTTTGTTTGCATCAAACATATTTTTTAAATGAAAAAAAGGGCTGTAAAAGGATACAACTTAAACATTTACTAATTTGTTTTATCTGATAATAAATGCAAAAGAAATCATAAAAATATACATGGGATGCTTATAGACAGATAATTATTTATGCAACAGATCTTTACAAAACAGATAATACATTTAATAAAAATACACAGAGAAATGCAAACACCAATCTATATAGCATCACTCTAGCAACTAGCCAAACCAGCCTAGCAAACTAGGGCTGGCTCGATACCACATTTTCAGAACCGATACCGATTCGATACCAAAAATTCTGAGTATCTGCTGAAACCGATATCGATTTGATATCAGTGCAGTTTTTTAAATCAGTGTAGAATTTATATTCCTCAATGTGTAGGTTGATCATCACTCTTTTCTATGTTACACACAATCTACTAAATATAGACACATTCATTATAAAGAAAATTATAATGCTATAATATTTGTTCCCCCTCGGCTAGGGGTGGGCGATATGGCAAAAATATCACAATTGTTTTTTTGTTTTTTTTAAATATCACGATTCACTATTTTATCGCGATTCTTCGTCATGTTGATTTTTCTATTTTGCAAGCTGTTTGAGCATTACAGCCAAACTAATTTCCCTATTATAAAGACAAAGCCTTTCAAGATAACACAATATAAAAAAGTATGGGCGGATATTTAGGCCAAAGTGGGTGAAGATAAAAATCTTTGTTATTTTATCTTTGATATTAAAAAATAAGAACAAAGATATACATTACAAATACACATAATATACAAATAAAATAAACAGTGTTTTATTTTCAGGTAGGCTACAGGTGTATTTAGCAGGAGCTTAAAAAAATTGATTGAACAAATATAAAAATAAAACACTATATACATTAATACAGTTGCATTAATAGGAATCAAAGTTTATCAGTCAAGAGTAGTGAGTGATTTTTCTCTTTGTGTTTGGTGTTTTATTAACATTAAAGGAAAAATTCACCCAAAAAATAAAATAGGTTAGTGTTTTATTTTTATACCTTCATTTACTCACTCAAAAGTTGTTTTAAACCTGAATGAGTTTCCTTCTTCTGCTAAACATAAACGCTATTTTTAAGGGAGAGAAGAGTTTAGAGAACTTGACTTAAATATTCACCTGTAGCCTACCTCACATTAAACTGTGAAATAGCTTCAGAACACTTAAAATATACTGCAGGAAAACTAGGGCTGCACGATTAATCGCATGCGATATTTAATGCACATCTTGCCAGTAAAGCTGGTTCTGTAATCAGCGGTAAATCTCCTTCACATGTGTGCTTTCACATGGAGCAGCATTTACTACACAGAGCTGTTGTTCACTGACGAGCTGCGCAAAACCATTTTGCGCATTTGCGCAGCTTGTCATTGGACATTTTAGTACATTTGAGACCTTATCCATCTTCAAGAATCGGCTAAAAATTCCATCTTTCCATCTTTATTTGACCCTCTAACTCTAGCACTCTCTATTCTAATTCTATTCTTTAAAAAAAACATTTATTATACAATTAACAAAAGCAAAAATACCTCTAACACTAGCTTGCTCTATTTATCTTTTTCTATTCTATCTCTTTTCTTTTTATTCATTATATTCTTTAAAAAACCCTTGCTATGTGTACTGCGTTAAGCTAACTGAGACTTGTTATAGCACTTGCATATCATTGCTCTTTTGTTGATTTTGATTGCTTCCATTGTCCTCATTTGTAAGTCGCTTTGGATAAAAGTGTCTACTAAATGTAAATGTACATTTGATGAGTAAGGTTGACTGCAGATATTGCAGAAAATCCAGTGCAATTCAATGATGTTTGTGACACAGATGCAGGTGGCAAATTTATAAAGAGTTTTACATTTAAAATCTAAATACTGTACCGTTTGAATTTACTTCCTTTCTTCTAGAGCAGGGGTTCTCAACTCTGGCCCTCGAGATCCACTTTCCTGCAGAGTTTATCTCCAACCTGGATTAACCTCACCTGCCAGTAACTTTGTAGTGATCCTGAAGACCTTGATTAGCTTATTCAGGTGTGTTTGATAGGGTTGGAGCTGAACTCTGCAGGACAGTGGTCCTCGATGGCAAGAGCTGAGAACCCCTGTTCTAGAGCATGTTTGA
>NW_015507898.1:2427-3094 GCF_001515645.1 Sinocyclocheilus grahami | reverse complement strand
GACACAGCCTTGGTCTGACGCAAGAAGCAAGTCATTTGTAATTTAGTGGCATTAACAGTGGCAAATAGAAGTTTTAACAGATTCATTCAAGATTCAAGTTAAATGTTACATTTAGCTGAATCCGTACAGCCTTCATTATTTCTTTCTGGCACAAGAATTCTGTTAAGGGCCTCAAGTGTGAGCAGCATCTGAGCAGCACGTTTTGCTCTGGCGTGAGCAGACGTGGCACGTCATGATTAATCACATTTTCTATTGCAGTTTCACTGACGCTGCTCTCAAGCTTGCAGTGTGAAACAAGTATTACACTATTTTGTGCTGTTATACTCTTGCTGACAGAAATCAGTGTGCACTGCTTCTTTTTTATAAATTAGCAATTTATAAATAAATTTTTATTTATTTTTTTGCTGTCAATTCTGTCAAAATGTTGCTGCCATAACAGTTTCTGTACCACATGTTCTTTCTTCATGTCGAGTTTGTCAGAATAAATAAAGCTTCATCATTTGGTTACTGAAGCTATTAAACTCAACACATTTGCAGGAGTGGACAGTTTTCTTCCAAATTCTACAGAACAATGAAATTTACTAAACAATTACAAAACTTTTCTTTTGCAAGTTTTCATAGAAAGTATTATGAAAGCTTGTCTTCCCCTGCACTTACTCAAGGCCTT
>NW_015507898.1:329-542 GCF_001515645.1 Sinocyclocheilus grahami | reverse complement strand
TAAACTTTGATCCACATCAAGCTACTGTAAAATGGTTATTTATGTTAGTTGTAGTAGTAGTGTTTATATTATAGTAGTTGTTTATAATATGCTGTTATATCTTTATTAATAATTTGTCTCATTGTTGATAGCTAATATTTTTCTTTCTTATGTCACTGAATCAGTTACTGTAATTATTATAGGACTATTACTTTATTCATAATGCAATACTGA
>NW_015507898.1:0-319 GCF_001515645.1 Sinocyclocheilus grahami | reverse complement strand
ATTATTGTTGATATACTGAATAAAAACAAACGTGAAAGCGTGGCCACTTCAGGATAAGGGAAAGCAGGATCCATGTGCAGTCACAACATTTATTCAAACAAACAAGATCATAAGGTAAAATGGGATCATTACACATATTTCAATGTTTATAAAGCACTATATACATATTTATTGAAATGGGTCATTTAAGAACACTTCTCACAGATCCATTTATGCTTATCATTACATGGAAAATCAGCCCATCCTGGTGAATGAATTAGAGCACAGTCTTCCTCTTTTCCCTTGTAATTATTCGGTTGTCCAGACGCCCAGAACCTGC
>NW_015507897.1:32102-38851 GCF_001515645.1 Sinocyclocheilus grahami | reverse complement strand
TCTCTTCTCCTGGCTTTTAAGGCCAGCAGGAACGAGCTCCAGGTGTGCCACTCCTCGCGCACAGGTGTTGTGCGTCAGTGATCAGTGTGGCAGCAGCATTTCCAGGGCGACGCTAATCTGGACTCGGGATACTCGCCACACTATGTACTATAATTACACATTTTAATGTAAATATACTCAAAGATCTAAGACTTTTTCTATGTACACAAAAGGCCTATTTCTCTCAAATATTGTTCACAAATCGGTCTAAATCTGTGTTAGTGAGCACTTCTCCTTTGCCGAGATAATCCATCCACCTCACAGGTGTGGCACATCAAGATGCTGATTAGACAGCATGATTATTGCACAGGAGTGCCTTAGGCTGGACACAATAAAAGGCCACTCTAAAGTAAAGCAGAAGCTTTGAAGCAGAACGCAGGGCTGCGGTCTCCAGCTGTGTGAGATTCAAATGAAGACGCTGAGGTTTTTATTGAGCTTCATGTCAAGACAGAAGAAAAAAAAAATCTATAGTGCAAAAATTGAACCGCTTTTATATAAACTGAGTTTCTATACTTGCAAATGAGAATGTTTTACTTTCTTTGACAAATATAGAGCTTTTGGAAAACTGATGTTAAGGGGACTGGTCAATAATGTTCACATTATCATATGATAATATCATGAAGTAATAATCATTTAGATTACAATACAGATACATTCGCAACAATGGAGAACAACAACAAGTAACTTCTCAGGTAACCAGCTGTAAAGGTGAACCAAGTGTGCCGCACAAGTCTTGAAAAGTGAAGCCAACACAGTTTGATCGCCCCCAGGTGGCTGGCCCCAGTATAGGTCATAAACCTCTATTATAATGGGACCTCTAATATAATGGGACGTGAGACAAAGTAAATAATTACATTTGACTTAAAAAAAAAAAAATTTCTAAAGATGGTTTTTGTCATTTTATGTAGTTTTTATCATGCTGATGCAAGTTCAAGTGTTTTCTTTTTTTTTTAATAAGTCTGGGTTTGGTTAGTTCTGTGATGCTATGAAAACAGGGTGTGACGTAATGATTGACAGCTGAGATTGACAGCTTCTCTGAGTGAAACTGTGATTTTATTGGATTGTGTTTTACGAGGAAATACTACATTTTACTTTTTTTTCATACATTTCATGCATTTTTTTTTTTTTTAGTGTGCATGCAAAGTACACCTGTATAGTACAGAAATAGACCGTATAAATAATGTGAAGTATAGAACTTAAGGGAAAATAAAAGTGTTAACATGTCAAATACGAAAATATTTATATATATAAAAAAAATAAGATTAAAAATCGAGTAAATGGGAATTAATCTATTTTCATCACAAGGGATATTGTTTTGATGAATAGCTTGCATACTGTACAATATTAGCATACAGTGTCTCTGTAACATCTCAGACTGAACACATAAGGAGCTCATAAACACATTCACTAAAAACTAATTCTTGTTACATAATGTGGCATACATGAGTCAAAATGAACAACTGATCTGGGGAGTGTTTCCCAAAAGCATGGTTAGCTAACTTTGGTGGTAAGTACTATTGAACTTTATTGGTAACGACAGAACTTGTGACCATAGTTGCTTTTGGGAAAAGCACCCCTGATCTGGGAGCAGGCTAAATTAATGTAAATCAGGGGCTAAATGAATGTAAATCAGAGTCAATAATGAGCTCTGGGGGTGAACTGGAGGGACTGCAAATCTGAATGTGTTCCAGCTTATACTCCAAATCCAGCATAACAGTCAATCAGATATGCAGAGCGCTGTGTTCAGTGTTGCTAATAGAGCCATTTTGCTGCTAGATTTACCTGGAAACTCTTCACAAATGTTGCCAAATAATCAAGTCTGCTGAAACCTCTTCTTCATGAGCTGACGTGTCTGGTGTGTCAGAGCTCTTACTGTGAAACTCACCTGGAGCCTCATTTGAGAGTGGCAGGTTTGAAGAAACACAAACTGATGGATCCTGTGAGTAATCTGGAGGACTATATATGTCAGAAACATGAGAGACCTCTGGATCTGTTCTGTAGAGATGATCAGACATGTGTGTGTTCGATCTGCTCTGTGACCGACCACAAGAACCACAACACTGTTCCTATAGAAGAGGAGAGCGAAGAGAAGAAGGTAGAAGTTACTAAAAAAACTGCTTTTACAAGGCTTATATCATGAAGAATTACATTTTTAATTTTATCTTGTGAAAAAAAAAGATTTAATTTTTAAAACATGTGTCTGTGTTGTTCTCTCTATAGACTGAACTGATGAAGACACAGAAAGACGTGCAGCTGATGATCCAGAACACAATCAAGAAGATTCAAGACATCAAACACTCAGCAGAAGTCAGAAAAGTGAGTTCAAATCATTAAAATTAAATGTTATATGTCATTTAGTTGCATCTTTACAAGTGTCCTGATATACAGTCCAGACTTTTCACTGTTTGTGTCACTCAGCTTGTCTGTGCTTTGTAGCAAATTATCTCAAAAGGGAAATATGTATAATTAATTATAATGGCTTTCAGAATTAACTGTAGCAGAATTAATGTTACAATTATTTAGTTTGTTCGTCCACCGAGCAGACCGTATGATCATTTATCAGCTCTAGGAAAGATAAATGATTAATGTAGGATATCAGACCGAATCAGACAATCTAAGATTTGGTCAAACAATAGGAGCACAAAAATTCCACAGAGGCCCAAGACAACAGGATGTCATAAATCAGACCCGAGCATTAGCCAGTCTGAAGCAAGCCTAAACCCCTCTGACACAGAACAGTTTTCAACATTAACACAAAAGAACACTTATTGACAAGTCTCTAAACTTCAACTGCAGACCACAGCTCCGCGTCGCCAGCCAACGCCCAACCACTGGCTTCCCAAGACTGAACCTCCAGCCAATCAGGAAAGCGGGAAACCCCTTTCGGCAACCAGACAAGAAAGGAAACCCCGCATCACAGGAACAAGTACTTCCTGATATTAGCTGAACTGGTGCATTTAATCTAAATTGTAACCTCATTGAGGGACTCAATATATGCTAATTAATAGTGTTTACACTATATTTTGGATATAAATATCCATTGCAGAATTGATGTCATACGGCTCGTTCACTGACTCGCTGGCCGTCTCAGTGATCAGCTGTAAAACAGTGATTCTGTCCTAATTCCCTTACATATTAATGGTGGAGTTCCCTTTAAAATCTTAAATGATTCCCTTTGAGCTAAATTGACCTGTTTCCCTTACATTAAGAAAGAATAGTTTTCCTACTGTGAACAGCACTAGCACTAACTTATCATGCAGCAAGATCAACGTTCAAACTGTGAGCAGCAAACACAATAATAAACATTACTATGACTAACATACTACTTAACTAAGCAAAACACATACATACACAATGAAGAGAAGTAAGGAAAGAGAGAGAGAAGAACAAAGACTGGCAGTGTTTAAAGTCAGTGATCCAGATGCGTGTAGAGAATGAAGAGTCTTCATGAGTTCGTTAGGTGAGCTGGTTCTCATCAGGTTCTTCCAAAGATCCACAGATCCAAGATTCACGGAGAATCGACAAAGTTACTTTAAGATAAAACTGCCGGAAGATCAGACTCAATGGGGATGAATATTGGCGAGCGTCTGTCTCAAAGAGATTGAGCCCTGATGCCGTCTCAGTGATCAGCTGTAAAACAGTGATTCTGTCCTAATTCCCTTACATATTAATGGTGGAGTTCCCTTTAAAATCTTAAATGATTCCCTTTGAGCTAAATTGACCTGTTTCCCTTACATTAAGAAAGAATAGTTTTCCTACTGTGAACAGCACTAGCACTAACTTATCATGCAGCAAGATCAACGTTCAAACTGTGAGCAGCAAACACAATAATAAACATTACTATGACTAACATACTACTTAACTAAGCAAAACACATACATACACAATGAAGAGAAGTAAGGAAAGAGAGAGAGAAGAACAAAGACTGGCAGTGTTTAAAGTCAGTGATCCAGATGCGTGTAGAGAATGAAGAGTCTTCATGAGTTCGTTAGGTGAGCTGGTTCTCATCAGGTTCTTCCAAAGATCCACAGATCCAAGATTCACGGAGAATCGACAAAGTTACTTTAAGATAAAACTGCCGGAAGATCAGACTCAATGGGGATGAATATTGGCGAGCGTCTGTCTCAAAGAGATTGAGCCCTGATGGGTTTGGGTAGAGATCTTTTAACCTCCCTAACTCTCACACCTATCTCTGCTGGACTGACCAATGCAGAAGTGTGAATTTTGAGTGGAAAATGCTTCTTTGTTTCACCCAACACCTTCCTTTGCAGGTCTATGGGGGTCTGGGGGACTTGTGTGGTATTAAACCCAAGTGTAGTAAAAAGAGTAAGATCCAGGTTATGGTAAAATACTATACATCATTATATAGGGGATCACGAGGATGATTTTGAGTCATGCCACGGTTGGCTGGTTAGCATCAGTAAGGATAGCAGAGGGGATAATGATCTTTGAGCAAGATGTTGAAAAAAAAGACATGCCGGCTTCAGGCCTGTAATTTCATTGTAAAAAGGAAGAGGGAACGTGTACAACGCAAAAGTGTCCTTCAGCTCAGAATATCCAAAAGTAGCCAGATTGTGTTTAGGTTGAATGTCTGTTCCATATGCTCTTGAAAACAATTAAAAAATGTTTGACCAAGGATCATACAAAATTGGGCAAAACCAAATTAAATGTGCCAATGCCCCCTCTGCCATCCTGCACCAATCACATTGAGGTGGAGGCAAATGTTTTGTGTATAGTCTAGTTCTGGAGTAAAGCTGCTGTACAGGATTTCTAATTTGTCTCAAATAAGCAGGTGTTGGTTGTTTGCGCTGCTGTGATTGATAGTTGTATGACATCAAAGTACGGTGAGAGCTATAGAGAGCAGAGCAGACGGCTCCATGCGTTTGAATCGCTCTCGCAGTATGTCATACAACGATCGATCAGCTTAGCGCAAACAACCAACACCTGCTTATTTTAGACAACTTAGAAATCCTGTGCAGAACGTGTCCCCACGAAATGGCACGTCTGGTCACCTTATAGTACAGCAATATCACAACTCTTCTCAACTGAACACATGATTTGAGAATCAATCAGTGCAAACGGTGCAGGATGAAGTTTATTCTTCTGTTGAGGTATTTTAAATCCCCTTAAAAACACTGATTCTTGCAACAGGGATTTTATACTGAACTGCTGGAGATGATGGAGGAGCAGCAGAAAGCAGCAGAGAAACAGGAGCAAGAGCTGATTGAAGAGCAGGAGATCACTGAGCTAAAGATGAGAAACACTGAGCTGGAGCAGCTCTCACACACTGAAGATCACCTCCACCTCCTACAGGTCAGTCAACATGATCTCTCTGATCAATGATAATGCAGCATATGACACCAGAACACTCCCCATGCTGAAGGATTTCTCCTCTCTCCTGCTGTAGATTCACTCATCCCTGTGCAGCCCTAGAAACAGCAGGAACTGGCCTGAGATCAGTATGAAGACTCATGAGAGTCTGGAGACTCTGAGGAGAGCTCTGACTCAACTGAAGGACACTATAGATGAGAAACTCACACTAACTGGTACATCAACACACACACTGATCAGATAGAAACATGATGATGTACTCAATTCTTTAAATATAAGCTTCAGATCTGCTGATGTTTTCTTGTCATGTGTCTCTACAGAGCTGAAGGTGATGCAGCAGTATGCAGGTACAGTGTGCTGTCTGCACTACACTAGTTTACATTCATACACTCACAGCTTCATTACTGCTCTACAATCTGATTAAACACTGGATTACATGTTAAAAACAGCGTCACAGAATATCTCTTTTGTGAAGTTGAGAACTATATTCTCTGTTTTCTCAGTGGATGTGACTCTGGATCCTGATACAGCTCAACCTAATCTCATTCTGTCTGATGATGGAAAACAAGTGAGATGTGGAGACATTAGACAGAAACTCCCAGACAAACCAGAGAGATTTGATACATGTCCCTGTGTCTTGGGAAAGGAGGGATTCTCGTCAGGGAGATTTTATTTTGAGGTGCAGGTGAAGGGAAAGACTGAATGGGATTTAGGAGTGGCCAGAGAATCCATTAACAGGAAGGGAGCGATCACACTGAGACCCAGTGATGGATACTGGACTGTGGCTCTGATGAATGGAGATGAATATGAAGCCTGTGATGGTCCTTCTGTCTCTCTGTCTCTGAGAGTGAAGCCGCAGCGGGTCGGTGTGTTTGTGGATTATGAGGAGGGTCTGGTCTGCTTTTATGATGTGGAGTCCAGCTCTCATATCTACTCTTTCACTGCTCAGTCTTTCACTGAAAAACTCTATCCATATTCTAGCCCATGCTTTAATGATGGAGGTAAAAACTCCAGCCCACTGATCATCACACCTGTCAATGATAATAAATGAATTTGCACTACTAATATGAAATACAAGATTAAAATAATGATTCTTACAAGTACAAATCTGACAATTACATGTGCTGCTATTTTTTCTCTTTTTTTAATCTGTGCTATAATTACATATTGTTAATGTGAATATATAATAATTGTTCAATAAATGATTTGTAAAATTTTTGATAAATATCCATGCCATTTTTTTTCACAACTTCACCTGACAAAGTGAAATTGCCTCTAAAATCTAAAAAAAAAAAAACATGGTAACCTCAATAAATTGTTGTAAATTGTTATCAAGGCAGTTTCTCTGTTACAAAATGTTCTGTGATATTACTGTGAAA
>NW_015507897.1:23010-29479 GCF_001515645.1 Sinocyclocheilus grahami | reverse complement strand
GTCTCTACAGAGCTGAAGGTGATGCAGCAGTATGCAGGTACAGTGTGCTGTCTGCACTACACTAGTTTACATTCATACACTCACAGCTTCATTACTGCTCTACAATCTGATTAAACACTGGATTACATGTTAAAAACAGCGTCACAGAATATCTCTTTTGTGAAGTTGAGAACTATATTCTCTGTTTTCTCAGTGGATGTGACTCTGGATCCTGATACAGCTCATCCTGAACTCATTCTGTCTGATGATGGAAAACAAGTGAGATGTGGAGACATTAGACAGAAACTCCCAGACAAACCAGAGAGATTTGATCCATGTCCCTGTGTCTTGGGAAAGGAGGGATTCTCGTCAGGGAGATTTTATTTTGAGGTGCAGGTGAAGGGAAAGACTGAATGGGATTTAGGAGTGGCCAGAGAATCCATTAACAGGAAGGGAGCGATCACACTGAGACCCAGTGATGGATACTGGACTGTGGCTCTGATGAATGGAGATGAATATGAAGCCTGTGATGGTCCTTCTGTCTCTCTGTCTCTGAGAGTGAAGCCGCAGCGGGTCGGTGTGTTTGTGGATTATGAGGAGGGTCTGGTCTGCTTTTATGATGTGGAGTCCAGCTCTCATATCTACTCTTTCACTGCTCAGTCTTTCACTGAAAAACTCTATCCATATTTTAGCCCATGCTTTAATGATGGAGGTAAAAACTCCAGCCCACTGATCATCACACCTGTCAGTTATAATAAATGAATTTACACTCCTAATATGAAATACAAGATTAAAATAATGATTTTTAAAAGTAAAAATCTGACAACATTATGTGATGCTATTTTTATCATTAGTTTTTATTTATTTTTTAATTCTATGTGCTATAATTACATATTTTAATGTAAATATATAATAATTGTTCAATAAATGATTTATGTTCAACTTTTGATAAATATCCATGCCATTTGTTTCCCAACTTCACCTGAGAAAGTGAAATTGCCTCAAACAAATAAAAATAAAACTACTAATATGAAATACAAGATTAAAATAATGATTCTTATAAGTAAAAATCTGACAACATCATGTGCTATTTTTTATCTTTTTTTAAATCTATGTGCTATAATTACATATTGTTAATGTAAATATATAATAATTGTTCAATAAATGATTTATGTTCAACTTTTGATAAATATCCATGCCATTTGTTTCCCAACTTCACCTGAGAAAGTGAAATTGCCTCAAACAAATAAAAATAAAACCTATGGTAACCTCAATAAATTGTTGTAAATTGTTATCAAGGCAGTTTCTCTGTTACAAAATGTTCTGTGACATTACTGAAACATCAGATGGTAATACCTTGATTTATATCATAGATATTTTACCAAAAAAAATACAATAGAATTAGACATAAGTGAATTAAGTTCTATTTTACACATTTAAACCTTATAAAGAGGTGTACTGTGTGTTTTGCTTTGTTTTCTGCTGTCAGGACAAAATAGAAATGATTCTTTTAAATCTTTTTTAAAGTAAACCAGTCACAGTAATAAGTGTGTCCTCCCCATAAAGTTATGAATACCAATAACCACTTGTC
This sequence comes from Sinocyclocheilus grahami, assembly GCF_001515645.1. Classification (NCBI taxonomy): domain Eukaryota; kingdom Metazoa; phylum Chordata; class Actinopteri; order Cypriniformes; family Cyprinidae; genus Sinocyclocheilus; species Sinocyclocheilus grahami. The sequence continues at coordinate 27,909 of NW_015507897.1, read as the reverse complement.
ATGAAACTGTAAAGTAAGCCAGACAATCACAAGAGCAGGACTGTATTCCAGAAAACAGGGTTAACGTACCATCTGCTAAACCCTGAACTCTCCGTTGATGAACCCAAACCTTGCTTACTCGAGGTTTGCTGGATCCAAAAACTCATCCGGGAGTAACTTCAGTCAACTCAGAGTATGTTCACGGAGTAAGTTCAGTCAACTCAGAGTGTGTTCCTGGTTAAGACAGGTTATGTTCAGAGAATAAGTTGCTCTGGCTGCTTTCATACCCTGAGAGTTACCTCTGTTTCTGGAACCGAAAGCTGAGTTTATCCGCTTACTTGTTGAGTTAAAGTACAGTCATCAAGTCATCACTGATTTATTGAGCATCCTAATTCTGGGCTCTATATAGGGGTATTAATGAAAATGTCTCAAATGAACAGACGCAATCAGCAGTGATTTCTACTGGTCAGATAATTAAAGCATAGCATCTCATGTGATGGGTTAATGAGAGAGCCAAGGCTTGCATTAATTATTAAAATTGACATTAATTTAGTTGTTTACTCCCAAGAGTGAAATGATTAGCATATTTACTGCTGTTTGTTAATAATAATTATAATAATAACAATAATTCCTTACATTTATATATCGCTTTTCTGGGCACTCAAAGTGCTTTACATAGAAGAGGGCATCTCCTCAACCCTTTCACTGAAAAACTCTATCCATTTTTTAGCCCATCCTTCATCTATGGACGTAAAAACTCCAACCCACTGATCATCACACCTGTCAGTTATAATAAATGAATTTACACTCCTAATATGAAATACAAGATTAAAATAATGATTTTTAAAAGTAAAAATCTGACAACATTATGTGATGCTATTTTTATCATTAGTTTTTATTTATTTTTTAATTCTATGTGCTATAATTACATATTTTAATGTAAATATATAATAATTGTTCAATAAATGATTTATGTTCAACTTTTGATAGATACCCATGCCATTTGTTTCCCAACTTCCCCTGATAAAGAGAAATTGCCTCAAACAAATAAAAATAAAACCTATGGTAACCTCAATAAATTGTTGTAAATTGTTATCAAGGCAGTTTCTCTGTTACAAAATGTTCTGTGACATTACTGAAACATCAGATGGTAATACCTTGATTTATATCATAGATATTTTACTAAAAAAAATACAATAGAATTAGACATAAGTGAATTAAGTTCTATTTTACACATTTAAACCTTATAAAGAGGTGTACTGTGTGTTTTGCTTTGTTTTCTGCTGTCAGGACAAAATAGAAATGATTCTTTTAAATCTTTTTTAAAGTAAACCAGTCACAGTAATAAGTGTGTCCTTCTCCATAAAGTTATGAATAACAATAACCACTTGTCATGAAACTGTAAAGTAAGCCAGATAATCACAAGAGCAGGGCTGTATTCCAGAAAACAGGGTTAACGTACCATCTGCTAAACCCTGAACTCTCCGTTGATGAACACAAACTCATCCGGGAGTAAGTTCAGTCAACTCAGAGTGTGTTCACGGAGTAAGTTCAGTCAACTCAGAGTGTGTTCCTGGTTAAGACAGGTTATGTTCAGAGAATAAGTTGCTCTGGCTGCTTTCATACCCTGAGAGTTACCTCTGTTTCTGGAACCGAAAGCTGAGTTTATCCGCTTACTTGTTGAGTTAAAGTACAGTCATCAAGTCATCACTGATTTATTGAGCATCCTAATTCTGGGCTCTATATAGGGGTATTAATGAAAATGTCTCAAATGAACAGACGCAATCAGCAGTGATTTCTACTGGTCAGATAATTAAAGCATAGCATCTCATGTGATGGGTTAATGAGAGAGCCAAGGCTTGCATTAATTATTAAAATTGACATTAATTTAGTTGTTTACTCCCAAGAGTGAAATGATTAGCATATTTACTGCTGTTTGTTAATAATAATTATAATAATAACAATAATTCCTTACATTTATATATCGGTTTTCTGGGCACTCAAAGCGCTTTACATAGAAGAGGGCATCTCCTCAACCACCAGTTCAGTCATTCTTCACTATTATTATTGCTCATAGTTACACTTAGTGATTTGAACACTCAATATTTAACTATCAACAGCACAATAAACCCACGAATGTCCATTAAAACAGTAAATAGGGTCATTCTGGATTTCATGCTGACATTAAATTTGATATGTAAGTTGTCATTTATATTTTTTTCTACAAATGTAGACATTTCTAGATGTCAGGAGTGAAGACATGAGAATGCATGAGCTCAATTCACAGCACGTGAGCAGAGACACATGCATTAAATAATATAGATTTAAACAAAGTGCTGCATGAAGACAGAAATGAAACTGGTGTTTACGGACCCCTAGTGGACACAGAGAGTTCAGCATGACACCCACAACTGCTGAAGCCATGTGATGAGAGTAAAATATCTTAAAAACAAGTTCAGAATAAAGCCCATCCACAGGTGATTTAGCTGAAGTGATAAAAGACTGATTAATGTTGTTGCACTCTATCTGATTGACTGTTATGCTGGATTTGGAGTATAAGCTGGAACACATTCAGCTTTGCAGTCCCTCCAGTTCACCCCCAGAGCTCATTATTGACTCTGATTTACATTCATTGCTCCCAGATCAGGGGTGCTTTTCCCAAAAGCAACTATGGTCACAAGTTCTGTCGTTACCAATAAAGTTCAATGGAACTTACCACCAAAGTTAGCTAACCATGCTTTTGGGAAACACTCCCCAGATCAGTTGTTCATTTTGACTCATGTATGCCACATTATGTTAACACTTTTATTTTCCCTTAAGTTCTATACTTACTTCACATTATTTATATGGTCTATTTCTGTACTATACAGGTGTACTTTGCATGCACACTAAAAAAAAGTAATGTATGAAATGTATGAAAAAAAGAGTAAAATGTTAAATAGTATTTCCTCGTAAAACACAATCCAATAAAATCACAGTTTTACAGCGCAGTACTAAGTTATGAATCGTGGCAATAAAGCTTTGTTGATTCTGATGAACAGTTTGACAAGAAATGGTGAGTATTTTTCCCTGTTTTTCTTTAATGAAAAATATCTAAATATCTAGTAGTTGTAGTTAGAATATGTGTAAGACAGAGAGAGAGAAATGCGAGAGGAAAGTGATCAGAGGGTCATTGTAAGTGAGAGCATTAAAAGTGTAATAACAGTTTAAGTCTAGTCTGTGCAGTCTGTCTCAGCCGGGTCTACTATGTTGTGTTCGTGTGTCATTCCTGGTTCCTAGCTCCAGAGTTGGATTTACCCCTGTGTGTCTTTATCTAATAAAGACTATTTAGTGTATTCAACAGCTCCGTGTTGCTTCCGGCAGCATTAATTAGCCTGACTGCTCCAATATTTGTCTGCTGACTGCCGTACAAGAGGCTTGTGTTAAAATAAGGTAAATACAGCTCCAGTCTCCTCTTGAAGATCCCGAAAAAGTCAGTTGGTGCCTCAGTTCACTCAGAGAAGCTGTCAATCTCAGCTGTCAATCATTACGTCACACCCTGTTTTCATAGCATCACAGAACTAACCAAACCCAGACTTATTAAAAAAAAAGAAAACACTTGAACACTTATGACCTATACTGGGGCCAGCCACCTGGGGGCGATCAAACTGTGTTGGCTTCACTTTTCAAGACTTGTGCGGCACACTTGGTTCACCTTTACAGCTGGTTACCTGAGAAGTTACTTGTTGTTGTTCTCCATTGTTGTGAATGTATCTGTATTGTAATCTAAATGATTATTGCTTCATGATATTATCATATGATAATGTGAACATTATTGACCAGTCCCTTTAACATCAGTTTTCCAAAAGCTCTATATTTGTCAAAGAAAGTAAAACATTCTCATATTATTTTCTTATGTTTCCCATCTGTTTTCCTCGACAAAACCCCAAAATGTATCTTCCCAAATGGGAACCAACCAACCAACCAAATTCATTTTTATGTGACATTTTGGGACAGGTTAATCCAAAATTGATGCCCAAACTAGTTTTTCTTTTAGTATTTCATTTCTAATCAGTGCTGTGCAATTCAATGTAACCAACCAAATTAATTTATTAAGTGACATTTACAAACAGGTTAATCAAAAAACAGATATAACTGTTATTAGTTTAAATCTAGATTAAAGACACATCTCTTTGGCCAAGCATTCAAATAATGCATCTCATAATCTTTTACTGCAGTTATATCTGATCAAATGCACATTATTATTCTTTAGTTTGGGTTAAACAAATCGATTTTGCTTGGTTGGAACAGCAGCTACGCTAATTATGTCTCTATTTGTTTCTCTGTTTTTTGCCACTACCGGTGCGACTATAGTATAAATAGGCGCCGGGAGAACACATCATCCACTTCTTCGTCTGAAGCTTGCGTCCAAAGCATAGCAAGAAACCTAGAGGACGCAATGTGTCGTTCCCTACTCCGGGAACCATGGTTACATACATAACCCGAGACGTTCCCTTTCAAGGGAACTTCGAACTGCGTCCTCTAGGTGTCGCTATGGGGAACGGTATACCCACGCCATGGCGAGCACTAAGTACCAACTCTACCATAGCCATGGGAGTTGCCCCTGGGATGTTAAGACGGCTGTCAGTGACATTATTCCCTATGACCAAAGGCCTAGCCTACATACCCCAAAACTTACCTGTTAGGGCCAGAACTCCTGGGCCGGGGTGGAGCTCAAGGCTTTGAATCATGAATAGATTCCTTTAAGGGAATACGACCAAGAGCCTAGAATCATACTAAGTCTTGGCTGTCACACAGGGGCTACCGCATGCTCTGCATATGCTGAAAGAACTGTCTCAACAGGCCCCTAGTAGCAACACCCTGATAAAATAGGTATCCAGAGGATACATAGGTGGAGTGGTGCCCAAGGCGGAACCGGGG